>NC_057798.1:271268985-271568985 GCF_018294505.1 Triticum aestivum | reverse complement strand
TTTCTTCCTTTCCGAGACATGGGACACCCTACCGCGTGTTTTCTGGGTCCTCCTCAGTTGTAGCGCCAAAGCAAGTAAATGAGTCGTCAAATCACGAAAGACCACCTTTCCTGCCGAGTCCATCAGTGAAGCACGGTGGCTAGCTAGTTGGGCTAGTGCGACCGATTAGCTAGGCGTTTCCACATTTGTTTTTTCACCCCTTTTTTATCTCCTTTCCAGCAGGTAAATTTAAATGTCCACCACGGCATTGCTCTGGTCTTTGGGTGTGGCAGGCGCGGCGGGATTTTTAATTTTTTGATTGACGGGAGCAGGCGCGGCAACAATTAGTCACGATGACTCCGCATGTAAAACCCACTGCTCCCTGATGTGAAAAGTCGTCGAGTGGTGTTTTCCCATGGTGAAAACCAAAAGATTCACCCCGCTCCTCGGCTGGCTCCCTCCGCCTTCCCATAGATTGCATTGCCTTTTAGCCATTTCGCCCCCTTTGCTTCCTCTCCCCATTGCTTCTACCTGGTTCCATGGCGGCGCACCAGACCACGGAGTCTGAGGTGAGGCGCCTGACACAGGAGCTCCAGGCCAAGGATGCAGAGCTCAGGGCCAAGGACGTGGAGCTCCATGAGCTCAAGGAGGAGAGAAGTGGCATGCTCCTCCTTTATGTGCGGGAGTTCACGGAGCTTCAAAAGCGGCAGGTGTCTACCACAAAGATGCTCGAGGCATTAACAGCATTGCTGCCGAAAGTGAGAGATACAATAAGCGGTCAGGCGAGCCGGCTGGAGCACGAGCGGGCCAATCGTGACGAGGTCCAGGATCGCCTCAGCCACTTGGTGGACCATGTTGCCATGCACGTGTTGTGGCTGCGCGATGCCTACCGTCGTGCCAGTGCGACCATGCCGGGTGTCGGGCTAAACCCGTTCAACCACCCCGTCGACTTCAACGAGCTGCGGCTTCCTGACCTGGTCTCCTTCTTCACCTATACCTTCGAGGAGCTGAGTTGTCTCCGCGCGATGGTGGAGGCAGAGCTGGACAAGGAGGGGTTGAGGGTTGCCGTCGCCATTGTTGGACGAATCCTCTCAGGGCTCCGTCACCGGAATCCATTCGTGCCATTAGATGCCATCTTTGATAAGTTGGCTCACATTGACCAGGAGCGGGATCTGCGGGCGGTGGCACCCTGCATCACCAACGTCGTGCGCCTCGAGAAGCAAAGGGACTTCGGTGGTGTTTAGGCGTCGTCTCCATGGGCATGTCCATGTCTCGGTGTAACATGACCGTTGGATCAAACTCAGACGATGCAGATCAGTCACTGTAGCACAAAGCGTGTGGGTGTGTTTGGTTGCATTCTCATCTCAATATAGTTGTTCCCTCTTCGTGCATGCTCATCTCAGCACCCCTCTTCATGCATGCTCCTAGTGTATTTGTGTTAACCTACTAGTGTGGACTCATGCACCCTTCATGCACTCTGCCAAACACCCAAAAGTGGGTCGAGAAGGGAACTTTTGCTCCCATCCCATGCACCCTTCATACACCCTGCCTAACACTGATTCGTGGTTCATATGGTTCATGTTCCGTGGAGTACTGTAGCACTGTACTCTCCGTGCGCTATAGACCTAGTTCTGTTAACATAGATCTCACCTTTCATTCTCGACCGGAGAGTCAAAAAAGGGGCACTATGTTACATTACTATTCATATAGTTGACATGTGCATGGCATCATTTGTTATCGTCATATCTTACTACACTAGCAACAAGATTATGTAGTGCTGACGTATGAACCACTGCACATGCCTAGTAGTAGGAGCACTGTGTAAGTGGCTGTCGTGTTTCGCACTCCTCCGTCGTAAGAGTGGAAATGCTTGCTGTAATCATTTTTTTCTTTAGAAACAATGGACATGCCCTACCGTTCAGATCCTCCTCGACGGTCATCGGGAACCTTGCTACTAACTTTCGCCGACATGTGGGACAGCCAGCATTGGGGTCCACTAGCCATGCACTAAATTACTCCATACTAGAGTGCGCAACTGCACGGTAGACTACCCCGATCGAAGCGCCGCAGTAATGCCCAATGAGCCGTCAAATCACAAAACCCCCACCTTTCAAGCAGTAAGTTAGACGGACGAAGCAACCATCATTTCACTCTTCTCCCTCAGCTTCCTCTCTTGAAGAAAACCCCAAGTCGCTTCTTCCTCATCTTGTTCCTCATTTCTTCAAGATAACCCCGACCTGCTTCTGCCATTGTTCTTCTCTCCCAAAGAAGGAAGGGTGAGCACATCAATGATGTTGATTCTGGCCAAGGCCCGATCTTGCAACCCCGAGACTAATCCTATAACTCCCTCTCTGTCCTTCTTTTGGGTTTGTGATTATGGTTTATTTTCTTTTATTTCTATTTGACAGTTTCTTGATGGACCCTGGAGCACCGATCGAAGTGATGTCTATGGCTCTGGCCAAAACCATCAATGCCCAGGGTACAAAGAAGCGCAAGCACCCCTGCGAGACTACCGCAGACAAGCTCAAGGCCATCTCCCTATCCAAGGCCCCCTCTATCTCTCCGAGATCCCTCATTAAGCAAGTCCAGGTAATATCTCTTCTTGACGATCTTTTTCTCGATCTTGATCGATTTTTTCATCTAAGATGCAGTACTAGTACTAGTAGTACAACTTTCTGGGTGATCTTGCATGTGATTTTTGTGTGCCAAATGACGGTTCTAAATTCCTCTTTTGACTAAAACATGCGAGAGGTTGACACTGATTTCTTATAGATTACTTTCAAGTACTTTATAAACATCAATGGTACCTTTGAAGAGAGTATATTAGCCTCAGTAACTTGTGTTATGGATATCGCAAGTAATCCCTCTGCTCTCATGCCTTTGAAGACATGTTCTTGTGTCTTTGTTCACTGATTTCTGTGCGTATATGTAGTCTTATTTGGAGTAAAATATCATAAATCATCTTATAATTCTGAACGGAGCTAGTAATAAAATATTTGGTTTCTGTTTGAGTTAGAACCAGGTCCACAGTGAGATGAAGTTCTCAAAGTCACGTCGTGTGAACTGGAAGACCTGAGGATGAGTTCTACTACTAAACTGTCCGGTTGTTGTGTCCTTTTCGCCATGTGTCCTGAACTAGTGTTTTCCAGTAGCATCGTTGTCAGGCGTGTTCTCGAGGGTGTACTTCACCACAACAATTTCCTGGTTGTGCCTTCGATTACGAAGGGTGTGGTTCTTATAAAGCTTCCGGACAAATCTAATGCGGATTATCTTCATCATCATGTTTATGAGTGGAAAGACCACTCTGTTAGGTTCCACAAGGTTGACGAGATGGTGATGGTGCTGGTAGACATATCTCACGAAGTCCATGGCCTAGTCAGTTATGTGGGGCACATCCCGTAGGTCGGTGGCAAGAGTCTGCAGACTTTAACTAGTGCAACTTTGCTTGTCTGTAGTAAGCATTATTGTTCACTACTTGATTTGTGTGTGTGAACCCTGTATTATTTAGTACTGCCGCTTTTGTTGTGTGGTGAGTCCTGAGAACAGTCTATGTTAATGTCTGTCCACTCAATTCAGTCTGTATAATTTGAAGTATCCAGATCATCTTTTTTGTGAGGATGGTTTATCAATTATGATTACACTCCAATATCTGTACGCATTGCAGGGTTTATCGCACCCACCAGGATTTCCAATCCCATGGATGTTCGGTCCATACGATTAGTCATGACCTTTGGACTGTCTTGCTTGTGGGAGTAAGTGGGGGCCCTGCATGCCACGCGTAATTGGACGACCAATCTTCTGCTTACAACTTGAACATAGTAATTTCCTGGTAAGATTCACTGCTGCACATCAAGTAAACTTATTGATTTACTGTCTAAATCTTATTGATTTAGTGTCATGTTTTCTTACTTTTGCTGCAATTTTACGATGCATGTTTTGCCATGTGACATTCGTCACAGAATAAACCATTTGGTTTGCTCTATGATGGTTATTTTTGCAGGTTTCACTTCTTATGTCGTGTCAGTAACGAAGGCACTCTCCATCACATATATTACTGGCCACAATTGGATCAGTCTGTTGTCTGGGTACAATCTGAAGCCCTATGATGAACTGCAGTTTGGTTTAACAAACACACCACAATTAGTCCTTCTCACATTTAAAAGAAATGAAGAAAAAGACTGGATCAAGGTCACGGAGCCTAGTCAAGTTAGAAAGCTGATCATAGCAGACCAGAGACGATCGCTGCTGTCTTGCACATCGGTACCGCCTTCAGCAACGGATCGAGCACCGGCACCTTCTCCAACGGTACTTGCTCTAGCATTGACAGCGGTAGCAGCTCAGTCGGATCCACCTGAGGATTGGGCACCGACCGCATCAGTGGATTAGGCTGATCTACCGGAGGATTGGACATCGACACTGGCACCTGCTCCGACACCGGCACCAGCTCCACAAGGAGCACCATCTATGGCAGCAGCGGCGGCACTACCAGTCGCATCGGCACGGGCACTAGCAATGGCTCCGGCACCTGCACCAACACTTTAAGTTGCACTTGCATCTGCTCTGGCCTGTGCATCAGCATCGGAACCAGCAGTTGCACCGACAATAGACTGGGTTGCAGTTCACACTTCATATACCAAAGTCCTTACAAAAACCGACATCTCCACCTTCTTGGTAAGCATTGGCCGCCCAAGTGCTTGGTTCTTTTTTCTTTTCATGTTGTTTCACATAATTCACTGTGTTGATCTAACTGCTTGTGTATGTCTTCTCATTTGCAAACAGAGAATTCCTAGAGCAACGAGGGAGTCGTTCAAAAATCCGGGCGACCGTGGCCAAGTTTCTCTTACCATGCGCAGCCTTGGTGTGAATGAACCTGCTCAATATACCGTAAGTACAAAGGATGGTCGCATGATTGATGCTAAAGGATGGTCAAGGTTCAAATCTAAATCAAATCTTGTGGTAGGGGATGATGTCAAAATCAAACTTTCTCGGCAAGGAGAGCTAGTCCAAATCAACTTCAAAATTCTTCAGTAGCAGCACGCAACTGCCGAACTGATCTATCTTCCGAGAGAATTTGATGTAATAATATGGCATGCTAAAACAAGTGTCCTGTGTGTATAAGTAGTACTACAGTATTATTTATCATGTAGGATATCGTTGATAGAATTGCAACTCTGATTGCTGGTTAGGAACTGTCGTTCGATTTCATTCTAGCAGTTGTCGTGCTTTATTCAATTTTCTGTATTCGCCTTGCGACAGCATCTAAAACCTGCGCCATACCGATCGCTTGCAATATGAAATGCGCTGAGGTAGAACATGTAGGCCCACCGGCCTGTGGCCCAAAATCCAGAACCATGAGCCTCTCTGAGTATTATATGCTTAGCTAAACCCCCATATTATGTTATATATATTCCCCTTGATTTTCTTATGTATAAAGTTGTGATATAAAAGATTTTTATATTTATTTACAGAGGGAGTATCTCTCTGTCAAAACTATATTTATATGTAACTAGTTACTCCTGCCTTTCTACTTCCTTTCGCTGATATGTGGGGCATCCAGCAATGGGGTCCACGTGTCATGCACCAAATTAGAGTGCACAACTGCACGGTAGACTCACCCCGGTCGTAGCACCGCAGTAATGCCCAATGAGCTGTCAAATCACAAAAAACCCACCTTTCCAGCTTTAGCAGTAAGCTGGACGGACGAAGCATCAATATTTCACTGGGCCAGAATCCCCTTCGCCCTCGTCTGCTTGTTCAGAGAAAAACCCCTCTCTCACTGGGCATGAATCTCCTTCTCCCTCATCTGCTTGTTCAAAGAAAGCCCCCTCTCGGCGATTGCATAGGGTTTTCTCATGGAGAACCAGGTATGTTTTCTACGCCCTCGGCGAGATGCCACACTTGTTCCTTCGCATCCTAACACAAGATTTTAAAATGCTCACAGTATGTTCCTAGAATCCTCTTTTTATCCGAGAGGGTGAGGTTTTTTGAACATGTTGTCGACTAATTTGGAAATTTGGATTGCTATATTTGGATAAAAGGTACTCGTACCATGGTTGAGGGAGTCCTGGACTAGGGGGTGTCCGGATAGCCGAACTATCATCATTGGCCGGACTCCAAGACTATGAAGATACAAGATTGAAGACTTCGTCACGTGTCTGGATGGGGCTTTCCTTGGCGTGGAAGGCAAGCTTGGCAATACGGATATGTAGATCTCCTACCATTGTAACCGACTCTGTGTAACCCTAGCCCTCTCCGGTGTCTATATAAACCGGAGGGTTTTAGTCCATAGGACGAACAACAATCAGACCATAGGCTAGCTTCTAGGGTTTAGCCTCCTTGATCTCGTGGTAGATCTACTCTTGTACTACCCATATGATCAATATCAATCAAGCAGGAGTAGGGTTTTACCTCCATCGAGAGGGCCCGAACCTGGGTAAAAACATCGTGTCCCTTGTCTCCTGTTACCATCCGCCTAGACGCACAGTTCGGGACCCCCTACCCGAGATCCGCCGGTTTTGACACCGACATTGGTGCTTTCATTGAGAGTTCCTCTGTGTCGTCACCTATAGGCCCGATGGCTCCTTCGATCATCAACAACGACGCGGTCCAGGGTGAGACTTTTCTCCCCGGACAGATCTTCGTATTCGGCGGCTTTGCACTGCGGGCCAATTCGCTTGGCCATCTGGAGCAGATTGAAAGCTACGCCCCTGGCCATCAGGTCAGATTTGGAAGTTTGAACTTCACGGCCGACATCCGCGGAGACTTGATCTTCGACGGATTCGAGCCACAGCCGAGCGCGCCGCACTGTCACGATGGGCATGATCTAGCTCTGCTGCCGGACAGTGCCCTGGAGGCCGCACAAGAGTCCGCTCCGACCCTTAACTCGGAGCCGACTGCGCCGATCGAGGATGGGTGGCTAGACACCGCCTCGGGGGCTGCTACCTCTACGGCGATGGAGCCGAATACCGACCCTGTCCCTTGTGAAGCTCGTGACTCCGAGGTGCCGGACTCCTCGCCGGACTCCGAACCTCCTGCGCCCCTGCCAATCAAATCCGATTGGGCGCCGATCATGGAGTTCACCGCTGCGGACATCTTTCAGCACTCGCCTTTTGGCGACATCCTGAATTCGCTAAAGTATCTCTCGTTATCAGGAGAGCCCTGGCCGGACTACGGTCAGGACGGTTGGGATGCGGACGACGAAGAAATTCAAAGCCCACCCACCACCCACTTTGTAGCCACTGTCGACGACCTAACCGACATGCTAGACTTCGTCTCCGAAGACATCGACGATATGGCCGACGATGCCGGAGACGACCAAGAACCAGCGCCTACGGGGCACTGGAAAGCCACCTCAACTCACGATGTATACATGGTGGATACACCAAAAGGAAGCGATAACGAGGAACAATGGGACGCGGCGAAGGATAATTCCCTCGAAAAACAGCCAAAACGGCGACGCAAACGCCGCCCGAAGTCCCGCCTCGATAACAACAGCACCCATACAGACCCAGCCGAAGAGTAGGGCGAACCAGTGGACGACAAACATGCCACCAAGCAACCGTCCGAACAGGATGAATTGGACGAGCAACCCATCCCCGGCGAAAACAACAGTCCAGACGATCTCACGCCGAACACATCACCGGAGCATAAGAACCTCCACAAAAGGCTCGTCGCCACTGCAAGAAGTTTGAAGAAGCAGAAGCGGAAGCTCAAAACAGCGGAAGACGTACTCAGAATGAGATGGAGCAAAGTACTCAAGACCGCAGATAAATACGGCGATAGTCACCAAGCAAAGAGCTACCCGAAGCGCAAGCTGTTGCCCGAATTTGACGAGGAGGCCGTAGAGCCCCCACAGTCAAAGAACAAAGAGGCCGCCTGGTCGGATAGACGACCACATGACAAGCAAAGAGCGGCAAGCGGCGCCGCACACAAGCCGGCACACGATCCACATAAGGATCCTCGCAAAAAGGATGGCCCGGTCAGGTCCATCTATGGGCCAAGAAAGAAGGCTCCAGGGAGCAACACAACACGTCGAGTGTTCGAAAATAACGGTACACCTAAATACAGGGGCGCCGCACACCCCCTATGTTTCACCGATGAGGTACTGGATCATGAATTTCCAGCGGGACTCAAACCCGTAAACATAGAGGCATACGACGGAACAACAGACCCCGGAGTCTGGATTGAGGATTATATCCTACACATACATATGGCTAGAGGAGACGATCTCCATGCCATAAAATACCTACCCCTCAAGCTCAAAGGGCCAGCTCGGCATTGGCTCAAAAGCCTCCCAGAAAATACCATTGGAAGTTGGGAAGAGCTTGAGGATGCGTTTCGAGCAAATTTTCAGGGGACTTATGTCCGACCTCCGGATGCAGACGATTTAAGTCATATAACTCAACAGCCCGGAGAGTCAGCCCGCAAATTCTGGAACAGGTTCCTCACCAAAAAGAACCAAATAGTCGACTGTCCGGACGCCGAAGCCTTAGCAGCCTTCAAACATAACGTCCGAGACGAATGGCTCGCCAGACACCTCGGCCAGGAAAAAGCCAAGGACAATGGCCGCACTAACAAGCCTCATGACCCGCTTCTGCGCGGGAGAAGATAGCTGGCTGGCAAGATGCAGCACCAGCGACCCAAGTACATCCGAGGTCAGGGATGGAAATGGGAAACCACGACGCAGAAAAGACCAGCGCCGGACTAAGGAAAATGGCCCAAAGAACATGGCGGTCAACGCGGGGTTCAAAATCTGTCGGTCGAACAACAAAACACTGCCTCTTAAGGACAACAGTGACGAGCTATCCAACCTAAACAAAATCTTGGACAGGACATGTCAAATTCACAGTACCCCCGGGAAGCCTGCAAACCATACCCACAGAGATTGTTGGGTCTTCAAGCAGTCCGGCCGACTTAACGCCGAACACAAGGGGCTCGACACACCAAGCGAGGACGATGACGAACCCCACAAGCAGAGCGCCGGAAAACAAAAGAACTTCCCACAAGAAGTCAAAACAGTGAATTCACTTCAAGTGATAACAAGGAAAAATAGGGCGGCACCTACTAAAGTACGCGCCGCACGGTCCACCCCAGCGGAGTCCCGAAATTGGATGTTGAAACCAATTACTTTCGACCATCAGGATTACTCCAGAAGTATTCGAAACGCAGGATGGACTGCTTTGATACTGGATCCTATAATCGGCGGACTACAATTTACACAAGTCCTAATGGATGGCGGCAGCGATATAAACCTGCTATACCAGGACACAATCCGCAGAATGGGGATAGACCCTACCAAAATTCGCCATAGCAACACTTCCTTTAAAGGAGTAACGCCAGGCCCTTATGCCAATTGTACGGGCTACTTACTACTAGAAGTCGTGTTCGGTTCATCCGACAACTTCCGTCGCGAAAAGCTAATCTTCCATATCGCCCCATTCAAAAGTAGCCATCAAGCACTATTGGGACGCGAAGCTTTCGCCCGCTTTAACGCAATACCGCATTACGCGTCTCTCACACTTAAAATGCCCGGTCCACGCGGTATCATCTCATTGAAGGGAAACTTCGAGTGTTCCTCGACCGCGGAAGAACGTGAGACTGCCTTGACAGCCACACACTAATCCGGCCTTGCTGATCAAAGCCCCTAAAACAGGTCATTCAGACCCCGAACACGGTTAGGCGAGTTCGGTATAAATAAACAAGGGGCTTCCTAGCCGCGTACCCCTTTACAAGGGGCTGCACGAACGAAGAATGAGAGCCAATAAAGCTCAATTTTATTCATTTCTTAAATCATACTCTGTTTTAAATACATTTTTCGCACGATCTTTTTCAAACTAAGTTCTTCTCTTTTACAGATGAACAACGTGCTACACCCGTCCAGGATACAGCACAACGGAGACACAGGCGCAGACGTGCAGCAGGGACCCGTTGCAAGGATTCTTTTCAGATTAAGACCCTGCGTAAACCTTTTTTACTGTCTCTTGTTGATACACATCCCCCGGTTTCTTACCATAACCGAGGACGAGGCTGGCGTTTTGGCATCAGCCGCGTTAGAAGATTTCGTGCGTACCCAGACACTAGGGGCTTAGGGCATCGTTCTGCCCGTTTTCATAAAGACCGAATACCTTAGGGAGTGTTCGGCGTCTCGAGTTAGGCCTTATATGCATCAGCTCCGAATCATGTCTTTGGTCAAATGTTGGGTTTGCCCGGCTCCTGTGTTTTGCTGCCTTACGTTCCGTTTTATCGGCTAACATGGCACCAGGAGAACTACTGTGATTGTGCCCCGGTTCGGCCTGGCGAGCACCTCAGTAGAGAAAGCCGAAAACTGACTGTCATGATATAGCGAGAGACTGGTCAACCACTCGATCGACTACCGGAATGTCTAGAATTCCTCCGCTTTGACGAAGGACCGTTTCCCGGTCAGGCACACATGTGCCCCGAATTCGGAGAGCGCGGTGCCCCTAGGGGCTATATCGTAGCCCCACCTTCGAACTCCTATGGCTAAGTGAAAGTGATAAAGCATTATAGTCCGGTTGCCTAGTTTGCTACGCTACCACCTCCTTCACAGGACCAAGACGTTGGATTAAGTGTGAAAATGCGCTTTTTTGCAAACACCCCCGCACCATGTGCGTGGGGGCTGAAGCCGAAGACTGCCATCTTTCAGGTTATATATACATATACATTAACGGCCGCACAGGAGATATTTCAATACTTGAACGCACAAGTATAAAAAGCCCTTATATTATAAATATGGTTTTACAAATCATACATGTCATTTGAACATAACGTTTTTCGAGCACTGCGACTCTACTAAACGAGCGCCCCGCAGGACTTCCTCAAAATAGTGCTCGGCGGGTAATCGGCTTCTGTCCGAATCCCGGGATGCAACATCGGTGGCATCCATCTCTGCCCAGTATGTTTTGACACGGGCGAGAGCCATCCGTGCACCCTCTATGCATGCCGACCGCTTCATCGCCTTGATATGCGGCACCGCATCAAGGAATTGCTGCACTAAGCCAAAATAACTCTTCGGCTTGGGCCTTTCCGGCCACAGATGAGCCACGACATCCTTCATGGCAAGTCCGGACAACCTATTCAGCTCAGCCCACTCAGCCAACCGATCGGTTAACGGAAGTGGACGCTCCGGACTATGGAATTGAGACCAAAAAAGCTCTTCCATTTCGTGATCCTTTTGGCTTCGGAAGTGCACGACTGCGTCCGCCGCACTCGCCGCCAAATTCAGATAAGGATCCTCCGCACCCCACAACTGGCCCAACTGAGCATACTTCGGATCCGTGAACTTCCTACGCAGCAGAAAGGGCTTTCCAGCCGCAATGTCTCCGGCCTGACGCAGCTCCTCCTTTATAGCCCTCATTGCAGAACGGGCATCCTTGGCTTCGGCGGTGGCCTTCTTCAGGTCCTCTTGCCCCGCTCGGCGTTCTCTTTCAAGAACCTCATAGCGGTCGGTAGCATCCTTCAGCTTCACGGCCATTCCGGCCATCTCCTCCCTGCTTCGGCAGTGAGCAGCCTTTTCGGCTTTTAGCTCTTCGGCTGCCTTCGAGGCAGCCGCATCACTCCTTCTGGCTTGCTCCTTGGCTCGAGCAAGCTCTGCCCGAAGGCCCTCCATAGCAGCGGCGCCATCTGCATCAAGCATACATGTTGTAAGGCGTGGGCATCAGCTCCCTTACCAGGTGACCGCGGAGAAACCACCCACCTTGTGACTCGTCAAGTCGCTTATTGACCAGCGCGATGTCCGCATCCGCAACGTCCAGTTGCCGCTTCAGTTCGGCAACTCTATCAGTCCGGCTGGCCACCGAACGCTCCGCCCCCTGAATAGGAACGGCGACATCTTAACACTGAGATTATGATCCTCGGCACGCCGTCACTTCTGACAACGTACCGAGTCTCAGGGGCTACTATCTATACAGGGCGCACTCTATGTGCAAAACTGTCAAAAGGTATGTCATTTTTACGTACCTCAAACCCCGTCAGCAAACTTCTGACGGCCTCATGCAACCCGCTCTCAGCGGATGAAATCCTTTCAATCACCGTACTCATTAATGTACGGTGATCTTCTGAGATAGACGCCCTCTCGAGCAGATCCTTCAGCTCCTCCGGCCGTACACCAGTTGGTGCCGAACTCTCCGGCCCCCCGGACTCAGGGAGACCCTCCGCGACGACACCTCAGGGTCGTCCGCCCCGCCTGACGGCGCGGCAGATGGAGGCGTCTCGCTCTCCATCATCTCCGGACGAAGATCCCCCGAAGATGAGCTCAGCTGAGAAGGGCTGAGATCCGAACTACAAGGTAAAAGCTCCGGTTATCCTCAGAAATAAAAATAGGGATGTCCCTTATTACAAAACTCCCCTTTTTCTACTTACGGCTCGCTGGAGGGCTGATTCCCTTGGGGAGACAGTGCGGCCGGGGCTTCTCCTGGCACAGGACCTTCCGGTGCAGATTTCTTCCCCCGCTTTGAGGCCTTAGCCTCCGGGTCTTCGGAAGCGGTCCTCTTCTCCCCCTGGAGGGAGGGATTCTCGATCCCCCCCTTCTTGAGAGCCTCCTTGGCAGAGGCGGTAGTTTTCCTATTCTCCCCTTCGCCCTCTTCCGAAGGCGCAACCTCCAACATCTTGACTAACACGGGATCCGGCGTGGTCTCATGGAGGGGGGTCGGACACCGTATCAGTTTTTCTTTCGCTGTCCACTCCTGTTCAATGGATAGCCGGTTAAAAGGCAAATCTATCATAAATAAACGGACGGTATGTCCGGACACAGGACTACTTACTTGAGTATCCGGGCGATTGCAGCTTAGGCCGGCGTCCTCAGTCAAGTCCGGACACATCTCTTGTGATCCGAAGAACAGTTTATACATCTCCACGAGTGTCGTACCCATGAAGTGTTGAAGAGCTCGCGGTCCCTCCAGACTAAATTCCCACAGGTGGAGGGGGCGACGTTTGCAGGGCAGAAGGCGCCGAATCAGCATAACCTGCGCCACAACAATCAGATTGATCTCCCTTTCTTGGAGAATATGGCCCTGCAAAAGTGGCACGTCCTTGGACGGACCCCAGTCAAGCCCTTTGTTGACCCATGATGCCAGCCGTTGTGGAGGGCCCGAGCGAAAGGCGGGTGGTGCCACCTGTCTGGTGCCCCTAGGAGCGGTGATGTAGAACCACTCCTGCTGCTACAAACCAAGCTCCTCTTGAAAGGAGCCCTCGGGCCATGGAGCATCGGCCCTCTTGCTTATAACTGCCCCTCCGCACTCTGCCAGTCGCCCCTCGATCATCTTCGGCTCCACGTCGAAGGTCTTGAGCCACAATCCGAAGTGAGGGGCAGTGCGGAGGAAGGCTTCGCAGACAACAATGAACGATGAGATATGGAGGATGGACTCCGGAGCCAAGTCATGGAATTCCAGCCCATAGTAAAACATGAGCCCTCTCACGAAGGGATCCATCAGGAAGCCTAAACCCCGACGGAGGTGAGACACGAACACGACGCTCTGACCAGGCTCGGGAGTGGGAATGACTTGCCCTTGGGCGGGCAACCTATGTGAAATCTCATAGGTTAGGTACCTGGCGTCTCTCAGCTTTAGCACGTCCTCTTCCATGATGGAAGAGGACATCCACCGGCCCTGTAGGTCGGAGCCGGACTTGTCGAAGGTCCGAAGCGCCCGAATCTGGAGCCTTGGGTGTTGGAACTCGGGGCGAGGGGCAGATTCGATTGAGGATTGAAGAAAAGGAACAGGCCTTGGTCTCATTATAAAGGGGGAGAATACCAAGAGCCGTCCCCGTGACCGTTTGGAACTCGCCTTCGATGGAGGGGGCATGGCAACGGGGGCAGTTGGGTTACCCACGTCCGTATTGATGAGAATCCCGGAATAAGGGGACACGATCTTTGCTTCGACAAGACATGCCAAGGAAACCGCTTCGCTAAACGCGCTGAGGTGGAATAATAAAAACGATTCGAATAAAGGCTTGGCCGCGGCGTGACATCATGCCACAAAATACGTCAGCAGATTGAACTTGTGTAAATATTATTCTCTCTACGGTGGTATGTGGAATTTATTTTGCAGAGCCGGACACTATCCTGGTGTTCACAATCTTCTATGAACTATTTGGAGGAGGAACCCGCCTTGCAATGCCGAAGACAATATGCGCGCCGGACTCATCATCATTGAAGCCTGGTTCAGGGGCTACTGAGGGAGTCCTGGACTAGGGGGTGTCCGAATAGCCAAACTATCATCATTGGCCGGACTCCAAGACTATGAAGATACAAGATTGAAGACTTCGTCCCGTGTCCGGATGGGACTTTCCTTGGCGTGAAAGGCAAGCTTGGTAATACGGATATGTAGATCTCCTACCATTGTAACCGACTATGTGTAACCCTAGCCCTCTCCGGTGTCTATATAAACCGGAGGGTTTTAGTCCATAGGACGAACAACAATCAGACCATAGGCTAGCTTCTAGGGTTTAGCCTCCTTGATCTCATGGTAGATCTACTCTTGTACTACCCATATCATCAATATCAATCAAGCAGGAGTAGGGTTTTACCTCCATCGAGAGGGCCCGAACCTGGGTAAAAACATCGTGTCCCTTGTCTCCTGTTACCATTCGCCTAGATGCACAGTTCGGGACCCCCTACCCGAGATCCGCCGGTTTTGACACCGACAATGGTCAACACTAACGTGAAGGAGGATATTATTTCTAGATTTGGATGGTGAGTACATTACGTTCTCATATTCTTTTTCCTGTAGTGCATTCCTTGCTTTGCCAAAACACATGTACTCAAGATGGTCGGCCTTGCCATAACTGGATACACCAGTTTAATGGCACATTGAATACAAGCCATGGATATAAGTTTCGAGTTGGGTTCATGAACCTAGAAGATCGCTGCTTTTTTATGGCCGAACTTGGATAAACTTTCTCAAGTGTTACGGACTAAAAGTTGGCACATGAATGTTGATGGAAATAGCAGAACCTGGTCTCATCTTCATTGTGATCTTCCACCCCGACGTTGTTCTAGTAGTTCATCCATGTTAGTTTTGTATCTGGTTCTTGCTTGTTGCCTCGATTACTTCTTAATCCTGTTGGGGAACGTAGTAATTTCAAAAATTCCTACGCACACGCAAGACCATGGTGATGCATAGCAACGAGAGGGGAGAGTGTAGTCCACGTACCCTCATAGACCAAAAGCGGAAGAGTTAGAACAACGCGGTTGATGTGGTCGTACGTCTTCACGATGCGACCGATCCAAGTACCGAATGTACGGCACCTCCGAGTTCAGCACACGTTCAGCTCGATGACGATCCCCGGACTCCGATCCAGTAGGGTGTCGGGGAAGAGTTCCATCAGCACGACGGCGTGGTGACGGTGATGATGTTCTACCGACGCAGGGCTTCGCCTAAGCACCGCTACGACATGACCGAGGTGGAATATGGTGGAGGGGGGCACCGCACATGGCTAAGGAACGATCACAAAGATCAACTTATGTCTCATGGGGTGCCCCCCTGCCCCTGTATATAAAGGAGCAAGGGGGGAGGCCGGCCAGCCCTATGGGGCGCGCCAAGGAGGGGGGAGTCCTCCTCCTAGTAGGAGTAGGACTCCCCTTTCCTAGTCCAACTAGGAAGAGGGAAGGGGGAAGGAAGGAGAGGGAAGGAGGAGAAGGAAAGGGGGGGTGCGCCCCCCTCCCCTAGTCCAATTTGGATCCCTCATGGGAGGGGGCGCACCACCTCTTGGGCTGCTGCCCTCTCTCTTCCCTAAAGCCCACTAAGGCCCAATACTCCCCCGGGGGGTTCCGGTAACCCCTCCGGCACTCCGGTTTTTTTCGAAACTACCTGAAACACTTCCGGTGTCCGAATATAGTCGTCCAATATATCAATCTTTACGTCTCAACCATTTCGAGACTCCTCATCATGTCCCCGATCTCATTCGGGACTCCGAACTCCTTCGGTACATAAAAACTCATAAACTCATAATATAACTGTCATCGAAACCTTAAGCTTGCGGACCCTACGGGTTCGAGAACTATGTAGACATGCCCTAGAACTGTTTCCGGTCAATAACAAATAGCGGAACCTGGATGTTCATATTGGCTCCTATATATTCTACGAAGATCTTTATCGGTCAAAGCGCATAACAACATACGTTGTTCCCTTTGTCATCGGTATGTTACTTGCCCGAGATTTGATCGTCGGTATCTCAATACCTAGTTCAATCTCGTTACCGGCAAGTCTCTTTACTCATTACGTAATGCATCATCCCGTAGCCAACTCATTGGCCACATTGCTTGCAATGCTTATAGTGATGTGCATTACAGAGAGGGCCCAGAGATACCTCTCCGACAATCGGAGTGACAAATCCTAATCTCGAAATACGTCAACTCAACAAGTACCTTTGGAGACACCTATAGAGCACCTTTATAATCACCTAGTTACGTTGTGACGTTTGGTAGCACACAAAGTGTTCCTCCGGTAAACGGGAGTTACATAATCTCATAGTCATAGGAACATGTATAAGTCATGAAAAAAGCAATAGCAACATACTAAACGATCAAGTGCTAAGCTAACGGAATGGGTCATGTCAATCACATCATTCTCCTAATGATGTGATCCCGTTAATCAAATGACAACACATGTCTATGGTTAGGAAACATAACCATCTTTGATTAACGAGCTAGTCAAGTAGAGGCATACTAGTGACACTATGTTTGTCTATGTATTCACACATGTATCATGTTTCCGGTTAATACAATTCTAGCATGAATAATAAACATTTATCATGATATGAGGAAATAAATTATAACTTTATTATTGCCTCTAGGGCATATTTCCTTCAGTCTCCCACTTGCACTAGAATCAATAATCTAGATTACACAGTAATGATTCTAACACCCATGGAGTCTTGGTGCTGGTCAGGTTTTGCTCGTGGAAGAGGCTTAGTCAATGGGTCTGCAACATTCAGATCCGTATGTATCTTGCAAATCTCCATGTCTCCCACCTGGACTTGGTCCCGGATGGAATTGAAGCGTCTCTTGATGTGCTTGGTCCTCTTGTGAAATCTGGATTCCTTTGCCAAGGCAATTGCACCAGTATTGTGTCAGAAGATCTTCATTGGTCCTGATGCACTAGGTATGACACCTAGATTGGAAATGAATTCCTTCATCATGACTCCTTCATTTGCTACTTCAGAAGCAGCTATGTACTCCGCTTCACATTTAGATCCTGCTACAACGCTTTGTTTAGAACTGCACCAACTGACAGCTCCACCATTTAATATAAACACGTATCCGGTTTGCGATTTAGAATCGTCCGGATGAGTGTTAAAGCTTGCATCGACGTAACCATTTACGACTAGCTCTTTGTCACCTCCATAAATGAGAAACATATCCTTAGTCCTTTTCAGGTATTCAGGATGTTCTTGACCGCTGCCCAGTGATCCACTCCTGGATTACTTTGGTACCTCCCTGCTAAACTAATAGCAAGGCACACATCAGGTCTGGTACACAGCATTGCATACATGATAGAGCCTATGGCTGAAGCATAGGGAACTCCTTTCATTTTCTCTCTATCTTCTGCAGTTTCGGGCATTGAGTCTGACTCAACTTCACACCTTGTAATACAGGCAAGAATCCTTTCTTTGCCTGATCCATTTTGAACTTTTTCAAAACTTTATCAAGGTATGTGCTTTGTGAAAGTCCAATCAAGCGTCTTGATCTATCTCTATAGATCTTGATGCCCAATATGTAAGCAGCTTCACCGAGGTCTTTCATGAAAAACTTTTATTCAAGTATCCCTTTATGCTATCCAGAAATTCTATATCATTTCCAATTAACAATATGTCATCTACATATAATATTAGAAATGCTACACAGCTCCCACTCACTTTCTTGTAAATACAGGCTTCTCCAAAAGTCTGTATAAAACCATATGCTTTGATCACACTATCAAAGCATTTATTCCAACTCCGAGATGCTTGCACCAGTCCATAGATGGATCGCTGGAGCTTGCACACTTTGTTAGCACCTTTTGGATCGACAAAACCTTCCGACTGCATCATATACAACTCTTCTTCCAGAAATCCATTCAGGAATGCAATTTTGACATCCATTTGCCAAATTTCATAATCATAAAATGAGGCAATTGCTAACATGATTCGGACAAACTTGAGCATCACTACGGGTGAGAAAGTCTCATCGTAGACAACCCCTTGAACTTGTCGAAAACCTTTTGCAACAAGTCGAGCTTTGTAGACAGTAACATTACCATCAGCGTCAGTCTTCTTCTTAAAAACCCATTTATTCTCGATGGCTTGCCGATCATCGGGCAAGTCAACCAAAGTCCACACTTTGTTCTCATACATGGATCCCATCTCAGATTTCATGGCTTCAAGCCATTTTGCGGAATCTGGGCTCATCATCGCTTCCTCATAGTTCATAGGCTCGCCATGGTCAAGTAACATGACCTCCAAAATAGGATTACCGTACCACTATGGTGTGGATCTTACTCTGGTTGACCTACGAGGTTCTGTAGTAACTTGTTTTGAAGTTTCATGATCATCATCATTTGCTTCCTCACTTATTGGTGTAGTCGTCACAGGAACCGGTTTCTGTGATGAACTATTTTCCAATAAAGGAGCAGGTATAGTTACCTCATCAAGTTCTACTTTCCTCCCACTCACCTCTTTCGAGAGAAACTCCTTCTCTAGAAAGGATCCATTCTTAGCAACGAATGTCTTGCCTTCGGATCTGTGATAGAAGGTGTACCCAACAGTTTCCTTTGGGTATCCTATGAAGACACATTTCTCTGATATGGGTTCGAGTTTATCAGGTTGAAGCTTTTTCACATAAGCACCGCAGCCCCAAACTTTAAGAAACGACAACTTTGGTTTCTTGCCAAACCACAGTTCATAAGGCGTCGTCTCAACGGATTTTGATGGTGCCCTATTTAACGTGAATGCAGCCGTCTCTAAAGCATAACCCCAAAATGATAGCGGTAAATCAGTAAGAGACATCATAGATCGCACCATATCTAGTAAAGTACGATTACGACGTTCGGACACACCATTACGCTGCGGTGTTCCTGGTGGGTGAGTTGCGAAACTATTCCGCATTGTTTCAAATGTAGACCAAACTCGTAACTCAAATATTCTCCTCCATGATCAGATCGTAGAAACCTTATTTTCTTGTTACGATGATTTTCAACTTCACTCTGAAACTCTTTGAACTTTTCAAATGTTTCAGACTTATGTTTCATTAAGTAGATATACCCATGTCTGCTCAAATCATCTGTGAAGGTGAGAAAATAACGATATCCGCCATGAGCCTCAACATTCATTGGACCACATACATCAGTATGTATGATTTCCAACAAATCAGTTGCTCTCTCCATAGTACCGGAGAACGGTGTTTTAGTCATCTTGCCCATGAGGCATGGTTCGCAAGTACCAAGTGATTCATAATCAAGTGATTCCAAAAGTTCATCAGTATGGAGTTTCTTCATGCGCTTTACGCCAATATGACCTAAACGGCAGTGCCACAAATAAGTTGCACTATCATTATCAACTCTGCATCTTTCGGCTTCAATATTATGAATATATGTATCAATACTATCGAGATTCATCAAAAATAGACCACTCTTTAAAGGTGCATGACCATAAAAGATATTACTCATATAAATAGAACAACCATTATTCTCAGATTTAAATGAATAACTGTCTTGCATCAAACAAGATCCAGATATAATGTTCATGCTCAACGCTGGCACCAAATAACAATTATTTCGGTCTAAAACTAATCCCGAAGGTAGATGTAGAGGTAGCGTGCTGACAGCGATCACATCAACTTTGGAACCATTTCCCACGCGCATCGTCACCTCGTCCTTAGCCAGTGTCCGCTTAATCTGTAGTCACTGTTTCGAGTTGCAAATATTAGCAATAGAACCAGTATCAGATACCCAGGTGCTACTGCGAGCTCTGGTAAGGTACACATCAATAACATGTATATCACATATACCTTTGTTCACCTTGCGATACTTCTTATCCACCAAATACTTGGGGTAGTTCCACTTCCAGTGACCAGTCTGCTTGCAGTAGAAGCACTCAGTCTCAGGCTTAGGTCCAGACTTTGGGTTTCTTCTCCTGAGCAGCAACTTGTTTGTTGTTCTTCTTGAAGTTCCCCTTCTTTTTCCCTTTGCCCCTTTTCTTGAAACTGGTGGTCTTATTGACCATCAACACTTGATGCTCCTTCTTGATTTCTACCTCCGCCGCTTTTAGCATTGCGAAGAGCTCAGGAATTGTCTTTTCCATCCCTTGCATATTATAGTTCATCACGAAGCTCTTGTAGCTTGGTGGCAGTGATTGAAGAATTCTGTCAATGATGCTATCATCCGGAAGATTAACTCCCAGTTGAATCAAGTGATTGTTATACCCAGACATTCTGAGTATATGCTCACTGGCAGAACAATTCTCCTCCATCTTGCAGCTATAGAACTTATTGGAGACTTCATATCTCTCAATCCGGGAATTTGCTTGAAATATTAACTTCAACTCCTGGAACATCTCATATGCTTCATAACATTCAAAACGTCGTTGAAGTCCCGGTTCTAAGCCGTAAAGCATGGCACACTAAACTATCGAGTAGTCATCAGCTTTGCTCTGCCAGACGTTCACAACATCTGGTGTTGCTCCTGCAGTAGGTTTGGCACCCAACGGTGCTTCCAGGACGTAATTCTTCTGTGCAGCAATGAGGATAATCCTCAAGTTATGGACCCAGTGCGTGTAATTGCTACCATCATCTTTCAACTTTGCTTTCTCAAGGAACGCATTAAAATTCAATGGAACAACAGCACGAGCCATCTATCTACAACAAACATAGAGAAGAAAAATACTATCAGGTACTAAGTTCGTGATAAATTTAAGTTCAATTAATCATGTTACTTAAGAACTCCCACTTAGATAGACATCTCTCTAATCATCTAAGTGATCACGTGATCCAAATCAACTAAACCATAACCGATCATCACGTGAAATGGAGTAGTTTTCAATGGTGAACATCACTATGTTGATCATATCTACTATATGATTCACGCTTGACCTTTCGGTCTCAGTGTTCCGAGGCCATATCTGCATATGCTAGGCTCGTCAAGTTTAACCTGAGTATTCTGCATGTGCAAAACTGGCTTGCACCCGTTGTAGATGGACGTAGAGCTTATCACACCCGATCATCACGTGGTGTCTGGGCACGACGAACTTTGGCAATAGTGCGTACTCAGGGAGAACACTTTTATCTTGAAATTTAGTGAGAGATCATCTTATAATGCTACTGTCAATCAAAGGAAGATAATATGCATAAAAGATAAACATCACATGCAATCAATATAAGTGATATGATATGGCCGTCATCATCTTGTGCTTGTGATATCCATCTCCGAAGCACCGTCATGATCACCATCGTCACCGGGGCGACACCTTGATCTCCATCGTAGCATTGTTGTTGTCTCGCCAACTATTGCTTCTACGACTATCGCTACGGCTTAGTGATAAAGTAAAGCAATTGCAAGGCGATTGCATTTCATACAATAAAGCAACAACCATATGGCTCCTGCCAGTTGCCGATAACTCGGTTACAAAACATGATCATCTCATACAATAAAATATAGCATCACGTCTTGACCATATCACATCACAACATGCCCTGCAAAAACAAGTTAGACGTCCTCTACTTTGTTGTTCCAAATTTTACGTGGCTGCTACGGGCTGAGCAAGAACCATTCTTACCTACACATCAAAACCACAACGATAGTTCGTCAAGTTAGTGCTGTTTTAACCTTCGCAAGGACCGGGCGTAGCCACACTCGGTTCAACTAAAGTTGGAGAAACAGACACCCGCTAGTCACCAGTGTGCATAGCATGGCGGTAAAACCAGTCTCGCGTAAGCATACGCGTAATGTCAGTCCGGGCCGCTTCATCCAACAATACCGCCGAACCAAAGTATGACATGCTGGTAAGCAGTATGACTTGTATCGCCCACAACTCACTTGTGTTCTACTCGTGCATATAACATCAACGCATAAAACCTAGGCTCGGATGCCACTGTTGGGGAACATAGTAATTTCAAAATAATTCCTACGCACATGCAAGACCATGCTGATGCATAGCAACGAGAGGGGAGCGTGTAGTCCACGTACCATCGTAGACCGAAAGCGGAAGCGTTAGAACAACGCGGTTGATGTAGTCGTACGTCTTCACGATCCGACCGATCCAAGTACCGAACGTACGGCACCTCCGAGTTCAGCACACGTTCAGCTCTATGACGATCTCCGAACTCCGATCCAGTAGAGTGTCGGGGAAGAGTTCCGTCAGCATGACGGCGTGGTGACGGTGATTATGTTCTACCGACGCAGGGCTTCGCCTAAGCACCGCTACGATATGACCGAGGTGGAATATGGTGGAGGGGGGCACCGCACATGGCTAAGGAACGATCATGAAGATCAACTTGTGTCTCATGGGGTGCCCCCTGCCCCCGTATATAAAGAAGCAAGGGGGAGGCCGGCCAGCCCTATGGGGCGCGCCAAGGAGGGGGGGAGTCCTCCTCCTAGTAGGAGTAGGACTCCCCTTTCCTAGTCCAACTAGGAAGAGGGAAGGGGGGAGGAAGGAGAGGGAAGGAGGAGAAGGAAAGGGGGGGTGCGCCCCCTCCCCTAGTCCAATTTGGATCCCTTATGGGAGGGGGCGCACCACCTCTTGGGCTGCTGCCCTCTCTCTTCCCTAAAGCCCACTAAGGCCCAATACTCCCCCGGGGGTTCCGGTAACCCCTCCGGCACTCCGGTTTTTTCCGAAACTACCCGGAACACTTCTGGTGTCCGAATATAGTCGTCCAATATATTGATCTTTACGTCTCGACCATTTCAAGACTCCTTGTCATGTCCCCGATCTCATCCGGGACTCCTAACTCCTTCGGTACATCAAAACTCATAAACTCACAATATGACTGTCATCGAAACCTTAAGCCTGCGGACCCTACGGGTTCGAGAACTATGTAGACATGACCTAGAACTGTTTCCGGTCAATAACCAATAGCGGAACCTGGATGTTCATATTGGCTCCTACATATTCTACGAAGATCTTTATCGGTCAAACCGCATAACAACATACGTTGTTCCCTTTGTCATCGGTATGTTACTTGCCCAAGATTTGATCGTTGGTATCTCAATACCTAGTTCAATCTCGTTACCGGCAAGTCTCTTTACTCGTTATGTAATGCATCATCCTGTAGCCAACTCATTGGCCACATTGCTTGCAAGGCTTATAGTGATGTGCATTACCGAGAGGGCCCAGAGATACCTCTCCGACAATCGGAGTGACAAATCCTAATCTCGAAATACGTCAACTCAACAAGTACCTTTGGAGACACCTGTAGAGCACCTCTATAATCACCCAGTTATGTCGTGACGTTTGGTAGCACACAAAGTGTTCCTCCGGTAAACGGGAGTTACATAATCTCATAGTCATAGGAACATGTATAAGTCATGAAGAAAGCAATAGCAACATACTAAACGATCAAGTGCTTAGCTAATGGAATGGGTCATGTCAATCACATCATTCTCCTAATGATGTGATCCAGTTAATCAAATGACAACACATGTCTATGGTTAGGAAACATAACCATCTTTGATTAACGAGCTAGTCAAGTAGAGGCATACTAGTGACAGTATGTTTGTCTATGTATTCACACATGTATCATGTTTCCGGTTAATACAATTCTAGCATGAATAATAAACATTTATCATGATATGAGGAAATAAATAATAACTTTATTATTGCCTCTAGGGCATATTTCCTTCAAATCCACCTATTATGTCTAATTAATCACAATTTAACTTTAGAAGTAGCAATGATTTGTGATTCCCTTCTCTCGTGAAGATGCTACTTCTAACTAATATTTCTTATAATTGGTGACACGTGTAGGTTATTTCAAAGTTAAGCATGCTACTCGTTTGTTATTCTATAAGAAATCGACTATTACTGATGGCACTGAAGTTGACTCGGACGACATCCACAAGTTCCTACACTTTATTGATCGTCTTAAGGTCCTTGTGTGGCGTTTCAATGGTGGAAAGCCATGTTGGATATGTGTGCCACTACTGTACACGTTGAACATGTACAACTATGTCAAGAAACTTATGGTATGAGCTGTTTTCTGTTATATATGTTGTTCATAAACTCTTGCTTATACACAGTTTTACAGTTGTGATCTTCTTGAAACAGAAAGTGCCCAGTTCTATTGTTACTATACAGATGCTTGACCATGGTTGGGTCAGAATTGTGGTTGGTCACAACATGATGTTTATGTCGACCTACTCCATTCCCCTTGGAGGTGAAAAGATACTTATTCATGGGTGGTCTCAAATAATGAAGGCCCGTCCATCTTGGAGAATAGGACAGAAGGTTATGCTTGTGCTTTTCCATGACTCTAAAGCGAATATCCTCTTTATTGACCACATTGCAAGACGAAGCTGCTTTCAGATGGTTGTGGATGTGTGGGGTGGCGCCTGGGCCTTCTCCTGGGGCTTGATGGCCTCACCCTTGGTTAACTATAGGAAAAGTAGCACTGTTCAAGGTGTGCTTTGACGGTTGAACATGTATAAGTACTCATATTGCTTTCAGTTATGGTTGTTAAGTGCCCCTTCTGGTTTCAGTTAAGGTTGTTAAGTACTCCTGTTCCTTTTATAGTCTATCATGTTTCTTCAGTCTTGTTTTCTTCCAGCCGCCCAAACCAAACCAGCGCTGGTGGGGCCGCCTGCTGCCGCCTCCCACAGCTGGCTGCGCCTTAGCACACGCATTGCCACCCCACCATCTCCTAAATCATTAACACCAGCGTCCGAGGCCTCACCGTCGTCCTCCGCGCGCTTTGGTGCGCTCGCCGCGTGGTGTCCTCTCGCGTTGTCAACATGATCAACAAACAAGAGGAATCGGGAGAGGATTGTACCTGGAGAAGATGACAATAGGGACCCACCATGTCCATGGTCGTACGCAAGCAAGTTCCTCATTTTTATATTCTCCATTGTCAGCGTATAGAAAAAGAAAATGCTTCCTCCTAGTGGTTTCCTGACATCTGGGACCCACGACATTGTCAGCGTATATAGTTAATAGACAAGAGAACAACACAAGATCTCCTCACACCTGGGACGTAGCTGTTCGAGCGGTATTTTTTTTGGTAGTGTTGAGACGGAGCAGGGTTTCAACTGGACTGTGGCCCATCTAGCCCAGGCTTATACTTTACATTCACCACATGACCAGCCCAGCTATTTTTTCTTTGTGAAAATGAGCCCGGTTTATTTTTTCGGAAGAATACCCAATCCAGGCCTACTTATTTTTCTATGCCCAGATGGGCTGCAACTCTTTCAAGACGGCTGCAAATCTTGAAAGTAATATGAAATGGGCAGTAAATATAAAAAACAAACAACAATTTGGCAATTACTTTATAATTTCTAAAAAATCACATTTTTAGATTCCAATTTCACTGGGCTTTAACCTAATTTAAATATATCTTCAAAGTACTTTAAATCTGGCTCGACATTTTGGTATTAAAAATAGTTTGGACCCCACCAAAATATGCGAAGTTTCGTTTAAATTTTTAACCCTGGCTCTCGCCAACAAAAAAGCAGACTGCAATAAATTGCATAAGAAGTTGCAATGAGCTATAAATTATTAAAAAAATAGGGAATGGTCTGACTTGTGGGCCTATTAAGTTGACGCGTATGCAAGATTTTTTTACTTATTATATACGGCAACAAATGATTCTAGCAGACATAACTGTTGGATGTCAATCCAACGGCCCGTGTGCTTCTTCAATCTTTGATCTTCTTGCTCCAGCCGCCAAATCCAGCGCCGGCGGGACCGTCTGCTCCCGCCTCCCGTGGTCGGCTGTGCTGCCGTGCAGGCCTTACCGCCCCTACTACTCCCACTGATAGCCAGACCATCCCTCTACTCACCCACATCCCTCCATTGTTGTGGCTTCGCCGCCTTCAGGTCATTCCCTTCCTGGGTCTCGCCATCGTCCATCGCGCTGGTGTTCTCGGCACGGTGTGGTCAACGTTGTCAACAAATGACAACATCGAAAGAGGGATGTACATGGAGAGGCTGACAATTGGGACCCACATGGTCCATGGCCGCACGCAAGCAAGTGCCTCCTTATTACGCCAAAAAGAATGAATCCTCCCAATGACAGTTGGGACCCACCAGCTATATCTTGGCACGGAAGGAAGTGCCTCCTTATTAAGCAAAAAATAATGAGTGCTCCCCATGATAGCTGGGGCCCACCCGATTTGGAGGCTGACTTGTGGCCCTACTAAGTTGACGCATACGGAGGGCTTTGTTAACTTAGTCAACAAATGATTTTGTCACCAGTGACCGTTGGATTGTTAACATCCAACGGTCGTCCAGCTTCTTCAACCTCTGATTTTCTTGCTCCAACCGTCCAAACCACCGCGTGCTCCTGCCTACCGTGGACGGCTGTGCTGCCGCGGAGGCCTCACCGCCCCCTACTACTCCCATCCTTTACTCACCCACACCCCATGTTATTCTGCGATGACGGCAACCTCACACCGCAGTCGAACTAGTCAACCCTCGTACTACCTTCCGCATGTTCCCAGGTTGCGCGTGGTTCCTACCTCACCGTCGTCCATCGCCTGGGTCTGTCCGTGCGGCGTGGTAAACATGGTCAACGAACGACAGCCATCGAAAGAGGACTGTACACGGTGAGGCTGACAGATGGACCCACCAGCTACATCTTCGCACACAAGGAAGTGCCTCCTTATTACACGCAAAAAAAGAATCCTCCCCCTGTCAGCTCAGACCCACTAGCTACATCTTCGCACACAAGGAAGTGCCTCCTTATCCTCCCTGACAGCTGGGACCCACTCGATCAAAGCTATGTAGCATTGTCATTCTAGTCGCAAACGTGTATTTACATACTGGTCCATCGGTCTTTCTGCCACGACGAACCGTGGCCTAGTAAGGAGCGGTAGCTGTTCAGGCAGTCCCGTCTATATCGTGTACACGTACGTACATACGCGCGGGGTCTAGAATACCTACTCTCACATACATATGACCAGGGCTCGTGTACATGGAGAGGCAGCGGAGGGCAGCAACGGCATCCTGTTCATCGGCAGCCAACTGGCTGGGTCGGAATGGAGAAATTGCGTCTTGTTCATCGAGAGCCAACCAGCTTGGACGGAACAGCCGAAACGAGGCCTGGCGTACCGCGGAATGGAGGAAACGGCCTTCTGTTCGACTGCCTATGGTCGAAACGGGGTCCTGTTCACCGGGAGGGGTCTGGCGTACTGCAAAACAGAGGAAACGGACTTCTCTTCGACCTCCTACGGTCGAAACGGGGTCCTATTGATTGGGAGGGGTGTGGCATACCGCAAAATGAATGAAACAGACTTCTCTTCGACCTCCTACGGTCGAAATGGGGGTCCTGTCATCGGGAGGGGTGTGGCGTACCGCAAAATGGGACTCCATGGGCTACTGTTCATCCACCGTCAACCTCCTCCAGCCTCCACCTGCGACTGTTCATCCACGGCGTCTCCCTCCTGCCTCCACCAGCTACTTTTCATCCACGGGCTCCTTTTCATCCAACCTCCACCGGCTACTATTCAACCACCCCTCCATGGGCTACTATTCATCTAGCCGTCCAGCAGCTATTGTTCAACCAGCCCTCCACGGGGTCCTGTTCATCCACCCCCAACCGGCTCAATCGGGGTCCTGTTCATCCAGCGGCAATGACCTCTACTACCACGGGGTCCTGTTCATCCAACCCCCACCGGGAACTGTTCATCCAACCCCCAACAACGCTCATTGTTCATCAAGAGGCAGCAAGTTTGATCGGCTTCAGTTAGCAGCAGTAGCGAAGGAATCGCTCGATCGGGTTCAGTTAACAACCAGGGATCGATCGATCGCTCGGGTTCCGTAACGCGTAGCGAGTGCTATCACTCGGGTGCAGTAGGCAAACACCTCGCTCGGGTTCAGTTAGAGCCCAATGCCTCGCACCCACGCACATACATGTACGATAGAAATGCACAATCCCTCCATGCATCGCTCGGCCCCGACCACCCACCGTAATAGGGAACTCCCCAATAATTTCCTCGCCCTCGCTTCAACCACGATTTTTTCCGTCATGGACGGCCCAAAGAATGTCATGCAGTTGCGTCTCCAGCCCACCCAGGACGAAAAGCCCATTTTTTGTCATGATTTTTTGTCATAGATGTAGGAGCCCACCACATCTATGATGATATCGGGTTTTGTCACAATTATCGTCATAGAAGTGTCATAAGCATGACAGAAAAAATTCGTTCGACCCAAAATGTCACGGATGTGTCTTTTTTTTGTAGTGGTAGTAGCCACCTATGTAATTGGATGTTTAATTTGGTTATGCAACCATGTCCTTATAAGTGTGTGTGTGTGTATGTTGTTGTTCTGTATGCAATCCCATCGCACAACACACACGTCTTATTAGCAGCAATCGTCTGTGTTATTATCGGTCTTCGCACACATTTCTGATTACAGACCTGTTTGCCGCGTATCACGCACATCTTGTTATATTGAACCATTTATGTTCTCTTGTCTCAACGCAAACAGTTCATCCGACTGAACCGCATGTCGTATATCGCACACACCTTGACCTGGCTGACCGTTTCTTTTGTGTTGCCTAATCACAAGCAGTTCATCTGAGTGAACCGTATGATGTATATCGCACACACATTCAACTGGCTGCCCATTTCTTTTGTTCCTCCTCACCGCAAATAGTTAATTGAATTGAACCGTACGCCCTGCATCACACACGCAACTAAAATCTGAACCGTGTTTGATGCATCCGTCATCGCAAAGGTTTTGCACCTTTTTGATGGGTTTTTTACACCACCCATTTGCGATTATTACATCGCACACAGTTTCGTCAAAGGGTCTCTGATCGTAGTGTCCCATTAGCAGCATCCTGCAGTAGTGACATGACACTTCATACATATGTTTGCATTGGGCCAGATGCACGCAGTGGTTGTCTTCAGGCACTCTCTCGCATGGTTATTGGCGACAAGCTAGCCTACTTTGTGGGGCCATGTGTGGACTTGCATGCATGACTTTGACCCAACAACAAGAGAGGTTATACGACCAAGGTGGTGATTCTTCTTGGTCAGTCTTACAATACGCCTTCGTGAGATGCCCCCTCCCCCGCCTCAAAGTGTGTGGGGGGAGCACAACACTACTTCGCACTAGATGAATCTCCGTGGGGTCGGGGATGTCTGGTTAATTTGTGATGCACATGTGCCATGTCAAATTTGCGATTTGGTTATTTAAATATCATGCACCACATCGTTTTCACACACACGTCGAGCCACCCGCAGGTGTGGTTCGTATGTGGTCTCCAGAAGAACACATCTATGGGCCAGCACAGGGTCCACATTTGATCGGAAGCAAAGGGGGGTTGAGCATGATGTACTCCTTTCAGTTTTGTGTTACGGTGGGGTGAGATGTCAGACCTAGCAATTTGGGGGCATGCGTTCATAGCTAGGATTCCCATCCCGCCAACACGATTACACGAAGTGTGTGTGGGGGGGGTGCTAGCAATAATAATGTGTGCTTTGTGCGACAAGTGCCACATCAAAGTTGTGCATTGGGTATTTGAACATCAAACCACCCTTTTCATACATATATTTGGTCCACATGCAAGGGTGTTCGTTTTCTAACACTTTCCAGCGTTTTTTCTCCAAATTTATAAACAACAGACGAGTCGAACACGGTTCCCTAGGACTACCCGTGTGTCGTGTCCCTGCCCCTATCACCAACATAATCACAGTAGATTGGGATCCACGAGGCATCCCTCCCCCTCTCGAAAATATCTACTCCCTCGCAATCTCGAAAATATCTACCCGCCTAGATGGTTTTTCTGTTTGATAGCACATGATTAGTATGTGTGGACCGTGTGCAATGTATGTTACTCCCACTCTGCGTCAATCAGTAGATCCAAATTTTTAGTAGCCCCAACATTTTACTCCCGCCTGCAACTCTCGCAATCTCAAAAATATCTTCTTGGCTGGAGTGTTTTTCTGTTTGATAGCACACGATTATTATGTTTTAACCATGTGTGATGTTCGTTACTCCTACCCCGCTCTACTTCAATCCCTTGATCCAAATTTTTGGTAGCCCTGCCATTTTACTCCCACCTAGTAAAATTTTCAGTACCAGCGGCATTTACTCAAACACCACCTTGGACCCCCTCCACACACACACCCCAAATCCTTCGCTCGCCCCAAATCCCCTGATCACACACATACACACCACCCCTCCCTCGCTCGAAAACTAGCTAGGTTGCCGCTGTCGCCCCCGCCGAGCCGCCTCCATCGTCAACCTCTGCCGGTCTACCCGTGCAGTTTACCCACCGATATACATACCCTCGTCGCCCTGAGTTTCTTAGATGACGCCTGCGAAACGCCCTCTTTCCCAAAGATCTCCATCCCCACCCCCTCCCTCACTCCAGAGTGTCGCAGACTAAGCCCGGCTACACTTCCCGGGGAGCTCGAGGAGCGAATAGCCCAAAAGAGCTTTACCTCAGCCTCTTCGCCCGACATCGGCAAGGTGACTGCCGAGGAAGCTGACGACGATGACTGGACCTGGATTGAGACTTTCAATCAGTGGGCTAGAGTATTCTGGCATGTCACGGTCGCCGGCTACGACATCAAGGTCGTCGACACCGACGGCTTGACGTGGGCTATGTCACAGGTTAAGTTGCCCACCCCCAACCCTTCGGATTCTGTCGATCTCATCGATGGCCCTGCCGCTGATCTCCTATGGCTCGTTACGAACAATTTGCCATCCTTCATCGCCATGGAGCCCCTTTTGTCATTTCTGAAGGACACGTTCTGCAACGCTGGCTTGGGATTCTCAGCTGGCAAGTCAGACCTCATCGACGGCGACCACGAGGAGGAGCCAATTTGTGACAAGTGAGGAAACCCATGATTTGTTTTCTCGAACCCCTTTTGTATTGAGAACTTGTCCAGTATTTATTGCTATATTTGATTATTTGCATTACGCCTTATTTATTTCTATGGTTTATGGTTGTTCGGTTGTTTGTAGTTAGCATATGTCCAGTTTCAATTGCCATCTTTGGTTGTTCGTAGTATGCCTTGTTTATTTCAGCTATTCACGGTGTGATGTTCTATATGTGCTAGTATGAACTGTGCAGTTCAATTTCATCAATACCAATTTTAACAATAGCTCTATGAATGACTACATTTGGTTGCTGTTAAGCATGTTGTACTCCCTCCGAATCTTTTTAGTCCGCATATAAGATTTGTCTAAAGTCAATCCTCGTAAAGTTTGACCAACTTTATAGAAAAAATACCAACATTCACAATATGAAATCAATATCAGTAGATATGTCATGACTTAAATTTTCATATTATATAACTTTAGCATGGTAGATGTTGATATTTTTTCATATAAATAAGGTGAAACTTTATGAAGTTTGACTTCAAACAATTCTTATATGCTGAGTAAAAGGACCAGAGGGAGTATTAACACGCCTTTCCATTTGGTTTAACAATGGCACTATTTGGATACTCTAACTTAGCTAGAGGTTAGAGTTTGTTTCTAGCTCATGACAGTTAAAAGGGAGAGAGAGAGATTGGTGGAATAGTTGATTGTATTGCTTGAGCCTCGTGGGCATATATATAAGAGTACATGGTCATCTTGGAGTAAAAGTCAAGGTAGAATGGATCCTATGATGTCCTATGTTTCCTAAATAACAATGGTACTCAACAATGGCTGACCCTAACCTAACTCTAGCCAAAGAGGTGTTTGGATGACAGGGTTAGATTGACAATAAATGCACTAGGAGAACTAGTCCCAATTAGCACCTCTTGGGTGAGATAGTTGTTTTGGGTGGGTTAGACGCAACTAGCTCAATCTAGCCCTCATGTTTGGATACTTTAGGGCTATTTGAGCCCAAACTAGCTCAAACTACCCATGGATCCAAACAGGGCCAATAACTAGTGTACTTAGACCTGCATAATACAAGTTTGAATGACTATGTTTGCTTGTTTTTAATATTAGGCCTATTGCAGTTAATAACACACCTTTCCACTTCTTATTTCTAAATATTAGGTTTTTAACAATTCAGTCTTGCACATGTAGCTCCTCCTGTCAGAGGTTTTGACCCACTGTTCGACCCTTTTTGCATATGGGGAAATGAGTTGTCCATGAATATCAGTTAAGTCAAGAAACTCAGAAAGATTGTTAGGATAAAGATATTAGCGACAGAAAACAACAAGATCTTTGTCTGCACAATGAAGAAGACATCAGTTCACTATAGGATGGTACTAACTATTATACCTTGGCTACTTTATTCCTTTGTCCCATTTCCAATCTAGAGAAGATATTTATGCACATCCTTGTTTTCAAGCCTTTCCAAAGTAGTTCACTGATGATTACCTCTCAAACCACCTGTATGGTCAGGAGGCGAGGAAGGTATTCATACAACACCCATGGTTCAATATTGAAGCGTTCCCGAAGAGGATGAAGGATGGGCGGTCAATCATCCACAGGCACTGGCCTAAAGTTGCAAAGACCTTCAACATCAATGAAGGCTCAATATTTGCCTTCCGCTTTAGTAGTTTTCCAAATGATATTCATCTTTCTATGTAGCATCTATGATGCTAATTTCGTTATAGATGTTGCATGTGAAACTTGGTGATGGTGCAGTTGTGTAATAATAGGACAATTAGCCTGCTAATGGTCGATTGGCCTGCTAATTGGGGTTTTCTATTGCAAACGGTTATTGAGAAAACACCATGGGCGATGACCTCAGGCAACGCACATAGTTTCTAGGAATAAACCGTGTTGGGTCAATGAACAATCACACACGACTTCCTCTTGAAAACTGTTTGCGTTAGGCCACCTTGCGCAAATGTCTACCACATAAAAAGTGTGTGTGATGGACAACCTATGCCACACAGTTTCTTCTACGCACCGTGTGTGATGCATTCAATAACGCAAACAGTAACATTGTTAATATCGTGTGCAATGGCAACGCTATCACAAACAATTTAATGGGGAAAATTGTGTGTGATGTACATGCGAACGGAAATGTTTCCCTTCGAGTGACTGTGTGGGATGTATATACAAACAGAAACATAGTTCTTGGATTGACTGTGTGGGATGTACATACTAACGGAAACCTATTCCTTGGCTTGACTGTGTGGAATGTACATACGAACGGAAACGTTTAGCTGGGACTGACTGTGTGGGATGTACTTACGACTAGAAACAATTTGGCATGTATAATTGTTTTTTAATAAAACTGTACTTATAATCGTACTTGATCGCTTGCCCGTCGCGCACAACCTCATTTTGCCGAGCGTGTGTGGCCAAAGGGCCTATCCCCGATGGTTTCTGGGTCGTGTGGGAAGGACCCCCCTATCGCCCACACTCACTTGGCGACGGTTCCAAATGCCGTCATGGAAAGGCGTTAAAAACTGTTTGTATAGCACCCCGCTGTACCAGTGTCACTTTCTTAGTGAAATCCTAGCATCTCGGAGTCACTGAACTGCGTCTCGGTCTGACCGAAACTGCATGTTTAGACCCTGCTAGTGCTTCGGTGTCACCGAGATTGTCAAATCAGTAGCTTCGAAATGCTTTCTGTAGAAAACTAAAGTTAAGCTTTTGTCTCAATTTTTGCAAAAACCAGTTGTATTTTGTGATGCTCATCTACTCTACCCACACCCATCTATTCACAGCGTCAGTTGTAGCAATGTCAGAAGCCAGTGACAGCTAGAACAAGTCTGAAGAGCAAGTTAAACTCAGTGAGGGCACTAGTCACTCTGGTAGCTATGATGAGGGGAGTAGGAGCACTCCCGGCAATTTGCCAAAGGCAGCTACCAGACAAAGAAAGAAAAGAACTTCTGAGAGTGAATATGAAGACTTTGTGATTGAGGAGGAAGTGACCTCCAAGAAGAAAGTGTTAAGGAAAGAGTATGGTGGTGCTGCCGCCACCAAACCAGGTCTCAAGCATAAGCAACCTACCGAGAGAGCACCAATGTCCAAAGTCAAACAGTCCAGAGTTGCTCAAGAGCAAGAAACTACTGCTGCACCAAGTGGTGCAGGTGAGAAGAAGGAGGAAATACAAAGAGGAAGATGGTGCAAATTTGTAGATCCAATGGCTGAGTTTGAAAAGCATTCTTCTAATGAGGAAGAATATGAGGAGGAGGAAGAGCCTGTTGCACCTCCTGCCAAGTCACAAAAGTTGATGGCAGATGCTATCAAGACTGATGCTGCTCCTTCAAAGCCCAAGTCTGCCCCCAAGCCCAAAGCTCCAGCTCAAGCACCCCAACCTTCAATTCCGAAGAGATCCACTAGGAATATCTCAACTACAGAGAAGAACAAGGCCCCAGTGCCTGAGGTTCAGGAAGATGATGAGCCACTAGTGCTCGGGAAATTGAAGCCCAAGATCCCAGAATCATAATGATGATCATCCTATGGCAGAAAACATGAAGTTGAGGAAGGATCATGGTCTGAGACTATGGAGACAAAATGATCCATATGCCACAAGGAGAAGGATTGTTGTGGACTACCATTTTCATACCATAGAATAGCAGGACTTCTATGAGATTGTGTTGCTTGAGAAGAAGCCCATAGTTAAGCCCATAGTTTGTGATATGAAATGGGTTGACTGGAAATACATTGATGATAATGAAGACTATTTTCCCCATGTGCATGAGAGCATCAGGTTGAATGGTGTTGATAAGTTTGTTGGACATAAGTTGACAAAATGGAACGATGAGATGATCATGCAGTTCTACTCCACTGCCCACTTCTACCCTAATGGGAAGATTGTGTGGATGACTGAGGGAACCAGATACTAGTCATCAGTTTCTGAATGGCCAAGCTTATCAATGCTCCCAAGGAAGGAGAAGATGATATTTATGTGTATGGCAAACCTAGGTAAGATCACAACTCTATGGCCAACATGTACAAGCCCATACCTGATGCAGCTTTGGAGACACATAAGCTAGGATCTATCTACTGTTTGCTTGCTGGTTTGACCACAATGAACACTATCTTGAGGCACACTCTATTGCCCAAGTCTGGAGATCACAGGATGATACATGGCCATTCCATCAACTTGCTACATTTTTTTTGATAGAAAGACTGTAAGGGAACCCCCTACAGCATAATTGGTGCAACAAACCCAAATTGCAAGTACCAAGCCTTGAACCTGGGTGGGTGGGAAGGCATCAGCCCCTTCCCACCACTAGGCTATGCCTTGCTACATTTGTTTGATGTCCCACAAAAATTCAAAGTCATGATCTTGATTGTTGAGATAGTAAAGAGAACAGCAGCCGGCCAGAAGAGGTCTTGTGGATATGCCCCACACATCCAGATGTTGATCAACTCCAAGAGGTCTTGTGGATATGCCCCACACATCCAGATGTTGATCAACTCCAAGGTTGGGATTGGGACATATCTGCTTGACAAAGAGCATCTACCCCTAAGGCCAGATTTTGAGGACAACAAGGTTGTCATGGATGCTTCACATCCTACTTGTGTTGAGGCCTAGAAAAAGATTGAGAAAGCAAAGGCTACAAAAGCAGCAAAGGCAGCAAGTGCTTCATATGCTTCTATAGTGAATCTCAAGACCAAGCAAGATCAACTCAGTTATCTGCTTGAGGCTACCGTGAGGATTGAGAAAAGCTTGGCCACTTTGTCTCGAAATCTGGAGAGTCTTGAAAGGATCATTGAGACAAAGATGCACGACCTTGATGTGAAGGTCATAGAGATTCAAACAATTGTGGAGAAGTTAAGGGATGATACTGAGGACAGTGATGATATACCCACAACAGATACAATCGAGAGAGTGCCAAGGGCACAAAGATCATCAGCTGTGCCAGTTGCATACTCCAGGACTACTCTTTCAGCACCTGCAACCACTGCCACAGTTGCCCCTCCAGTGTCAACTCCTCCAGCTCCATAGACTTCAGCAGAGGCATTTGCAGATGTACTCCTCTCCACTCCGTCTACGCACACTGGAGCGACAAGCTAGAAGACCCCTTCAGGATCTCCTGGAGATCGTGCCTAGAGTGTCGTATAGCACTATATGTTTTCAAACTTTTTGGTAACTTGTTGCCAAAGGGGGAGAAAGTGTATAGATCATGGGCTTCGAGAGAGAGTGTCTTTTGCCTTTTGTTGGTTTTATTTGCCTTGCTACTCTTGCTGCTTTGGTTTGGTTGTTGCTACTACTTGTGTTAAGCTCGTGAGATACTTTATGTGATCATGTGTTTGATCATACTATGTGTTGGGGAACATAGTAATTTCAAAAAATTCCTACGCACACGCAAGATCAGGGTGATGCATAGCAACAAGAGGGGAGAGTGTCGTCCACGTACCCTCGTAGACCGAAAGCGGAAGCGTTAGAACAACGCAGTTGAGGTAGTCGTACGTCTTCACGGCCCGACCGATCAAGCACCGAAAGTACGGCACCTCCGAGTTCTAGCACACGTTCAGCTCGATGACGTCCTTAACTCCAATCCAGCCGAGTGTCGAGGGAGAGTTCTGTCAGCATGACGGCGTGGTGATGATGTTGATGTTCTACCGTCGCAGGGCTTCGCCTAAGCACCGCTACAATATTATCGAGGAGGACTATGGTGGAGGGGGGCACCGCACACGGCTAAGAGATCAATGATTTGTTGTTGTGTCTCTAGAGGTGCCCCCCTGCCCCCGTATATAAAGGAGCAAGGGGGAGGGGGCGGACGGCAAAGGAGGAGGCGCGCCAAGGGGAGTCCTACTCCCACCGAGAGTAGGACTCCCTACTTCGTTGTTGGATTAGGAGAAGGGGGGAAAGAGGAGGGAGAGAGAGGAAGGAAAGTGGGGGCGCCGCCCCCCTCTCCTTGTCCTATTCGGACTAGGGTGGAGGGGCGCGCGGCCCTGCCTTGGCCTCCTCTCCTCTTCTCCACTAAGGCCCACTATGGCCCATTAAGCCCCCGGGGGGTTCCGGTAACCCCCCGGTACTCCGGTAAAATCCCGATTTCACCGGGAACACTTCCGACATCCAAATATAGGCTTCCAATATATCGATCTTCATGTCTCGACCATTTCGAGACTCCTCGTCATGTCCGTGATCACATCCGGGACTCCGAACAACCTTCGATACATCAAAACTCATAAACTCATAATATAACTGTCATCGAAACTTTAAGCGTGCGGACCCTATGGGTTCAAGAACTATGTAGACATGATCGAGACACATTTTCGATCAATAACCAATAGCGGAACCTGGATGCTCATATTGGCTCCTACATATTCTACGAAGATCTTTATCGGTCAAACCGCATAACAACATACATTGTTCCCTTTGTCATCGGTATGTTACTTTACCCGAGATTCGATCGTCGGTATCTCAATACCTAGTTTAATCTCGTTACCGGCAAGTCTCTTTACTTGTTATGTAATGCATCATTCCGTAACTAACTCATTAGTTACATTGCTTGCAAGGCTTATAGTGATGTGCATTACCGAGAGGGCCCAGAGATACCTCTCCGACAATCGGAGTGACAAAACCTAATCTCGAAATACGCCAACTCAACATCTACCTTTGGCGACACCTGTAAAGCTCCTTTATAATCACCCAGTTACGTTGTGACGTTTGGTAGCACACAAAGTGTTCCTCTGGTAAACGGGAGTTGCATAATCTCATAGTTGTAGGAACATGTATAAGTCATGAAGAAAGCAATAGCAACATACTAAACGATCAAGTGCTAAGCTAACGGAATGGGTCATGTCAATCACATAATTCTACTAATGATGTGATCTCGTTAATCAAATGACAACTCATGTCTATGGTTAGGAAACATAACCATCTTTGATTAATGAGCTAGTCAAGTAGAGGCATACTAGTGACAGTATGTTTGTCTATGTATTCACACATGTATCATGTTTCTGGTTAATACAATTCTACCATGAATAATAAACATTTATCATGATATAAGGAAATAAATAATAACTTTATTATTGCCTCTAGGGCATATGTCCTTCAGTCTCTCACTTGCACTAGAGTCAATAATCTAGATTACACAGTAATGATTCTAACACCCATGGAGCCTTGGTGCCGATCATGTTTTGCTCGTGGAAGAGGCTTAGTCAACGGGTTTGCAACATTCAGATACGTATGTATCTTGCAAATCTCTATGTCTCCCACATGGACTTGGTCCCGGATGGAATTGAAGCATCTCTGTATGTGCTTGGTCCTCTTGTGAAATCTGGATTCCTTTGCCAAGGCAATTGCACCAGTATTGTCACAGAAGATCTTCATTGGTCCCGATTAACTAGGTATGACACCTAGATCGGAAATGAACTCCTTCATCCAGACTCCTTCATTTGCTGCTTCCGAAGTAGCTATGTACTCTGCTTCGTATGTAGATCCCGCCATGATGCTTTGTTTAGAACTGCACCAACTGACAGCTCCATCGTTTAATATAAACACGTATCCGGTTTGCGATTTAGAATCGTCCGGATCAGTGTCAAAGCTTGCATCGACGTAACCATTTACGACTAGCTCTTTGTCACCTCCATAAACGAGAAACATATCCTTAGTCCTTTTCAGGTATTTCAGGATGTTCTTGACCGCTGTCCAGTGATCCACTCCTGGATTACTTTGGTACCTCCCTGCTAAACTTATTGCTAAGCATACATCAGGTCAGGTACACAGCATTGCATACATGATAGAGCCTATGGCTCAAGCATAGGGAACATCTTTCATTTTCTCTCTATCTTCTGCTGTGGTCGGGCATTGAGTCTGACTCAACTTCACACCTTGTAATACAAGCAAGAACCCTTTCTTTGCCTGATCCATTTTGAACTTTTTCAAAAACTTTATCATGGTATGTGCTTTGTGAAAGTCCAATTAAGCGTCTTGATCTATCTCTATAGATCTTGATGCCCAATATGTAAGCAGCTTCACCGAGGTCTTTCATCGAAAAACTTTTATTCAAGTATCCCTTTATGCTATCCAGAAATTCTATATCATTTCCAATTAACAATATGTAGTCTACATATAATATCAGAAATGCTATAGAGCTCCCACTCACTTTCTTGTAAATACAGGCTTCTCCAAAAGTCTGTATAAAACCATATGCTTTGATCATACTATCAAAGCATTTATTCCAACTCCGAGAGGCTTGCACCAGTCCATAAATGGATCGCTGGAGCTTGCACACTTTGTTAGCACCTTTTGGATCGACAAAACCTTCTGGTTGCATCATATACAACTCTTCTTCTAGAAATCCATTCAGGAATGTAGTTTTGACATCCATTTGCCATATTTCATAATCATAAAATGTGGCAATTGCTAACAAGATTCGGACAAACTTAAGCATCCCTATGGGTGAGAAAGTCTCATTGTAGTCAACTCCTTGAACTTGTCGAAAACCTTTCGCAACAAGTCGAGCTTTGTAGACAGTTACATTATCATCAACATCAGTCTTCTTCTTGAAGATCCATTTATTCTCGATGGCTTGCCGATCATCGGGCAAGTCAACCAAAGTCCATACTTTGTTCTCATACATAGATCCCATCTCAGATTTCATGGCCTCAAGCCATTTTGTGGAATCTGGGCTCATCATTGCTTCCTCATAGTTCATAGGTTCACCATGGTCAACTAACATGACTTCCAGAATAGGATTACCGTACCACTCTGGAGCGGATCTTACTCTAGATGACCTACGAGGTTCTGTAGTAACTTGATCTGAAGTTTCATGATCAATATCATTAGCTTCCTCACTGATTGGTGTAGTTGTCAGAGGAACCGATTTCTGTGATGAACTACTTTCCAATAAGGGAGCAGGTACAGTTACCTCATCAAGTTCTACTAAACTCTTTTTCTAGAAAGGATCCGAATTTAGCAACAAAAGTCTTGCCTTCAGATCTATGATAGAAGGTGTATCCAATAGTCTCTTTTGGGTATCCTATGAAGACACATTTCTCTGATTTGGGTTCGAGCTTATCTGGTTGAAGTTTCTTCACATAAGCATCGCAGCCCCAAACTTTAAGAAACGACAACTTTGGTTTCTTGCCAAACCACAGTTCATAAGGCGTCATCTCAATGGATTTTGATGGTGCCCTATTTAACGTGAATGCGGCCGTCTCTAAAGCATAACCCCAAAACGATAGCGGTAAATCAGTAAGAGACATCATAGATCGCACCATATCTAGTAAAGTACGATTACGATGTTCGGACACACCATTTCGTTGTGGTGTTCCGGGTGGCGTGAGTTGCGAAACTATTCCGCATTCTTTCAAATGTAAACCAAACTCGTAACTCAAATATTCTCCTCCACGATCAAATCGTAGAAACTTTATTTTCTTGTTAGGATGATTTTCCACTTCACTCTGAAATTCTTTGAACTTTTCAAATGTTTCAGACTTGTGTTTCATTAAGTAGATATACCCATATCTGCTCAAATCATCTGTGAAGGTGAGAAAATAGCAATATCCGCCGCGAGCCTCAACATTCATTGGACCACATACATCAGTATGTATGATTTCCAACAAGTTTGTTGCTCGCTCCATAGTTCCGGAGAACGGCGTTTTAGTCATCTTGCCCATGAGGCACGGTTCGCAAGTACCAAGTGATTCATAATCAAGTGATTCCAGAAGTCCATCAATATGGAGTTTCTTGATGCGCTTTACACCAATATGACCCAAACGGCAGTGCCACAAATAAGTTGCACTATCATTATCAACTCTACATCTTTTGGCTTCAACATTATGAATATGTGTATCACTACTATTGAGATTTAATAAAAATAGACCACTCTTCAAGGGTGCATGACCATAAAAGATATTACTCATATAAATAGAACAACCATTATTCTCTTATTTAAATGAATAACCATCTCCCATCAAACAAGATCCAGATATAATGTTCATGCTCAACGCTGGCACCAAATAACAATTATTCAGGTCTAAAACTAATCCCGTAGGTAGATGTAGAGGTAGCATGCCGATCGCGATGACATCGACTTTGGAACCATTTCCCACGCGCATCGTCACCTCGTCCTTAGCCAATCTTCGCTTAATCCGTAGTACCTGTTTCGAGTTGCAAATATTAGCAACAGAACTAGTATCAAATACCCAGGTGCTACTGCGAGCATTAGTAAGGTACACATCAATAACATGTATATCACATATACCTTTGTTAAACTTGCCATCCTTCTTATCCGCCAAATACTTGGGGCAGTTCCGCTTCCAGTGACCAGTCTGCTTGCAGTAGAAGCACTCAATCTCAGGCTTAGGTCCAGATTTGGGTTTCTTCTCTTGAGCAGCAACTTGTTTGCTGTTCTTCTTGAAGTTCCCCTTCTTCTTCCCTTTACCCTTTTTCTTGAAACTGGTGGTCTTATTGACCATCAACACTTGATGCTCCTTCTTGATTTCTACCTCCGCAGCCTTTAGCATTGCGAAGAGCTCGGGAATAGTCTTGTCCATCCCTTGCATATTATAGTTCATCACGAAGCTCTTGTAGCTTGGTGGCAGTGATTGAAGAATTCTGTCAATGACACTATCATCAGGAAGATTAACTCCCAGTTGAATCAAGTGATTATTATACCCAGACATTTTGAGTATATGTTCACTGACAGAACTATTCTCTTCCATCTTGCAGCTATAGAACTTATTGGAGACTTCATATCTCTCAATCCAGGCATTTGCTTGAAATATTAACTTCAACTCCTGGAACATCTCATATGCTCCATGATGTTCAAAACGTCGTTGAAGTCCCGGTTCTAAGCCGTAAAGCATGGCACACTGAACTATCAAGTAGTCATCAGCTTTGCTCTGCCAGACGTTCTTAACATCGGTAGTTGCATCTGGAGCAGGCCTGGCACCCAGCGGTGCTTCCAGGATGTAATTCTTATGTGCAGCAATGAGGATAATCCTCAAGTTACGGGCCCAGTCCATGTAATTGCTACCATCATCTTTCAACTTAGCTTTCTCAAGGAACGCATTAAAATTCAACGGAACAACAGCACGAGCCATCTATCTACAACAAACATAGAGAAGCAAAATACTATCAGGTACTAAGTTCATGATAAATTTAAGTTCAATTAATCATATTACTAAAGAACTCCAACTTAGACAGACATCCCTCTAGTCATCTAAGTGATCATGTGATCCAAATCAACTAAACCATGTCCGATCATCACGTGAGATGGAGTAGTTTTCAATGGTGAACATCACTATGTTGATCATATCTACTATATGATTCACGCTCGACCTTTCGGTCTCAGTGTTCCGAGGCCATATTTGTATATGCTAGGCTCGTCAAGTTTAACGTGAGTATTCCGCGTGTGCAACTGTTTTGCACCCGTTGTATTTGAACGTAGAGCCTATCACACCCGATCATCACGTGGTGTCTTAGCACGAAGAACTTTCACAATGGTGCATACTCAGGGAGAACACTTCTTGAAATTTAGTGAGAGATCATCTTATAATGCTACCGTCAATCAAAGCAAAATAAGATGCATGAAGGATAAACATCACATGCAATCAATATAAGTGATATGATATGGCCATCATCATCTTGTGCTTGTGATCTCCATCTCCGAAGCACCATCATGATCACCATCGTCACCAGCGCGACACCTTGATCTCCGTCATAGCATCATTGTCGTTTTGCCACCTATTGCTTCTACGACTATCGCTACCACTTAGTGATAAAGTAAAGCAATTACAGGGCGCTTGCATTTCATACAATAAAGCGACAACCATATGGCTCCTCCCAGTTGCCGACAACTTGGTTACAGAACATGTTCATCTCATACAATAAAATATAGCATCACGTCTTGACCATATCACATCACAACATGCCCTGCAAAAACAAGTTAGACGTCCTCTACTTTGTTGTTGCAAATTTTACGTGGCTACTACGGGCTGACCAAGAACCGTTCTTACCTACGCATCAAAACCACAACGATAGTTCGTCAAGTTAGTGTTGTTTTAACCTTCTCAAGGACCGGGCATAGCCACACTCGGTTCAACTAAAGTTGGAGAAACTGACACACGCCAGCCACCTGTGTGCAGAGCACGTCGGTAGAACCAGTCTCGCGTAAGCGTACGTGTAATGTCGGTCCGGGCCGCTTCATCCAACAATACCGCCGAACCAAAGTATGACATGGTGGTAAGCAGTATGACTTGTATCGCCCACAACTCACTTGTGTTCTACTCGTGCATATAACATCTACACATAAAACCAGGCTCTGATACCACTGTTGGGGAACGTAGTAATTTCAAAAAAAATCCTACACACATGCAAGATCATGGTGATGCATAGCAACGAGAGGGGAGAGTGTCGTCCACGTACCCTCGTAGACCGAAAGCGGAAGCGTTAGAACAACGCGGTTGATGTAGTCGTACGTCTTCACGGCCCGACCGATCAAGCACCGAAAGTACGGCACCTCCGAGTTCTAGCACACGTTCAGCTCGATGACGTCCCTCGAACTCCGATCCAGCTGAGTGTCGAGGGAGATTTCCATCAGCACGACAGCGTGGTGAAGATGTTGATGTTCTACCGTCGCAGGGCTTCGCCTAAGCATCGCTACAATATTATCGAGGAGGACTATGGTGGAGGGGGGCATCTCACACGGCTAAGAGATCAATGATCTGATGTTGTGTCTCTAGAGGTGCCCCCTGCCCCCGTATATAAAGGAGCAAGGGGGAAGGGGGCGGCCGGCCGGGGAGGAGGCGCGCCAAGGGGAGTCCTACTCCCACCGGGAGTAGGACTCCCTCCTTCCTTGTTGGATTAGGAGAAGGGGGGAAGAGAAGGGAGAGAGAGGAAGGAAAGGGGGGCACTGCCCCCCTCTCCTTGTCCTATACGGACTAGGGGGAGGGGCGCGCAGCCCTGCCCTGGCCTCCTCTCCTCTTCTTCACTAAGGCCCACTATGGCCCATTAAGCCCCCAGGGGGTTCTGGTAACCCCCCCGGGTACTCCGGTAAAATCCCGATTTCACCCAGAACACTTCCGACATCCAAATATATGCTTCCAATATATCAATCTTCATGTATCGACCATTTCGAGACTCCTTGTCATGTCCGTGATCACATCCGGGACTCCGAACAACCTTCGGTACATCAAAACTCATAAACTCATAATATAATTGTCATCGAAACTTTAAGCGTGCGGACCCTACGGGTTCGAGAACTATGTAGACATGACCGAGACACGTTTCCGGTCAATAACCAATAGCGGAACCTGGATGCTCATATTGGCTCCTACATATTCTACGAAGATCTTTATCGGTCAAACCGCATAACAACATACGTTGTTCCCTTTGTCATCGGTATGTTACTTTGCCCGAGATTCGATCATCGGTATCTCAATACCTAGTTCAATATCGTTACCGGCAACTCTCTTTACTCGTTATGTAATGCATCATTCCTTAACTAACTCATTAGTTACATTGCTTGCAAGGCTTATAGTGATGTGCATTTCTGAGAGGGCCCAGAGATACCTCTCCGACAATCGGAGTGACAAAACCTAATCTCGAAATACGCCAACTCAACATGTACCTTTGGAGACACCTGTAGAGCTCCTTTATAATCACCCAGTTACGTTGTGACGTTTGGTAGCACACAAAGTGTTCCTCCGGTAAACAGGAGTTGCATAATCTCATAGTTGTAGGAACATGTATAAGTCGTGAAGAAAGCAATAGCAACATACTAAATGATCAAGTGCTAAGCTAACGGAATGGGTCATGTTAATCACATCATTCTACTAATGATGTGATCACGTTAATCAAATGACAACTCGTGTCTATGTTTAGGAAACATAATCATCTTTGATTAATGAGCTAGTGAAGTAGAGGCATACTAGTGACATTATGTTTGTCTATGTATTCACACATGTATCATGTTTCCGGTTAATACAATTCTAGCATGAATAATAAACATTTATCATGATATCAGGAAATAAATAATAACTTTATTATTGCCTCTAGGGCATATTTCCTTCACTATGCTTAATGTATGCTTTCATGATTATGTCTATGAATGTTTGTATGATCAATCACTTCTATCTTTGGTGATGAGTGCATGCTACTCAATCTTTATCATTTTGAGCGCTGCACCAAGATGTATGTGACATGGAAGAGTGACCCATGATCCTATCGATTGTGCATTTGCATTCAAATGCAAATTTTAAATAATGCACAAATTTAGGGGGAGCTCTTGCTTATCACATACTACTCAAAGCGACGATGTATTTCATTCATATTATCATTTGTCGAAGCTTTGATCTATATGTTGTCATCTATTACCAAAAAGGGGGAGATTGAAAGTGTAACTAATCTCTGGTGGTTTTGGTAATTCATAACAACATATAGCTCATTGAACTAATATCCATTCAAGTTTAATATTTCAGAAAGTTCAATGAATGGCATGGCATGGACTAGAGATGTGGACCCCACAAAATGCTAAGGACACATATTAGCAAAAGCTCAAGACTCTTCATTTATATGTTAGTGATCCAACATCACATTGAGTCCATAGGAAAGCCAATACTATTAAAAGGGGATGAGTTGTTGCTTAATGGTCTACTTGCTCAAAATGCTTAGTGATATTGCTCCAAAATCTTCAACCACTTTCTCATTCCAAATATGTCCAAAACTCAAAGTCAAACTTGGCCCCACCGATTCTTTCTATTTGGCGCCACTGAGTTTATATGACATAGCCACTGCCAAAAACCCTAAATAGTTCGGTCACACCAATACGGATCTCGGTTTCACTAAGATGGCCTTTCAAACTCTCTGTTTCCCTTTGCGGTCTCACCGAAATGAGCAATCGGTCCCACCGAGTTTGCTTGACATCTTCTCTATTTGTGCATTGCTTCACTTTGGTCTCACCAAGTTGACGCAATCGGCGTCACCGAGTTGTTGTTTTCCCTAAGCTCTGGCACATCGGTCACACCGAGTTGTTCCAGTTGGTCCCATCAAGATTCTTGACGTTCACATTTTGAACTGAATCAGTCTCACCGAGTTCTTCTATTCGGTCTGACAGAGTTGTGTCAAATGTGGGTAACAGTTAGATTTTGTGTGGAGGCTATCTATATCTCTCCACCCCCTTCTCCATATGTGAGAGAGCCGTCAGAATGTGCCTACACTTCTAGCATACATTTTTTGAGAGAGGACCACCTAGTCATGTTTTGAGACCAAGATATACCAATCCTACCGCAAGAATCTTGATCTCTAGCCTTCCGCAATTTGCTTTCCACTCAAATCATCTTTCCACCATATCCAAATATGTGATAGAGAGCTGAGTGTTGGGGAGTCTATCATTTGAAGCACAAGAGCAAGGAGTTCATCATCAACACACCATCTATTACCTTTTGGAGAGTGGTGTCTCCTACATTGGTTAGGTGTCACTTGGGAGCCTCCGACAAGATTGTGGAGTTGAACCAAGAAGTTTGTAAGGGCAAGGAGATCGCCTACTTCATGAAGATCTACCAGAGTGAGGCAAGTCCTTCATGGGCGATGGTCACGGTGGGATACACAAGGTTGCGTCTTCATCGACCCTTCGTGGGTGGAGCCCTCCATGGACTCGCGCAGCCGTTACCCTTTGTGGGTTGAAGTCTCCATCAACGTGGATGTACGATAGCCCCACCTATCGGAACCACACCAAAAATCTCCATGTCATCATTGCGTTTGCCTTCTCCAAACTCTTCCCTTTACCTTCACATGCAATGTTTTAATTTCAGCTGCTACACTCTTAGAACTGCATGTGTAGGTTGATTGTTTGACTTGTGCTAATTGCTAAAATCTGCCCACAACTAAAATTGGGAAAAGGTTAGATTTTTATTCAGTCAAGTAGTCTAATCACCCCCCCCCCTCTAGACGTACTTTCAATCCTACAGTCATGCTTACCACAACTAAGTGTATAGAGGTTGTTTCCTTTAGCTCCATTATTATGAAAGGCAATGATGAATTACATGCATTTTTGTATTATTATTTCAATATCAAATTGAATCATTCGTATCTTAATATTCATGCCATGATCAGATTATATGATCAAGATTATGTTAGGTAGCATTCCACATCAAAAATTATCTTTTTATCATTTACCTACTCGAGTATGAGCATGAATTAAGCTTGGGGATGCTAATACATCTCCATCGTATCTATAATTTTTAATTGTTTAATGCCTACATTTTACTACTTCCACATACTTTTGGCAACAATTTATATGATTTTCTTGGACTAACATATTGATCGAGTGCCCAGTGTTAGTTCATGTTTGTTGCATGTTTTTTATTTCGTAGAAAATCCATATCAACCAAAATCCAAACGCGATGAAACTTTACGGAGATTTTTTTCTGGAATATATGTGATTTCCAAGAAAAAGAATCAACACAAGATAATGCTAGAGGGGGCCACAAGCTCACACAACGCGCCCCTACCCTGAGGCATGCAAGCAAGCTTGTGGCCACCCCGTAAGTCGGTTGGGGCCCTTCTTTCGCTACAAGAAAGATAATTTTTGGATAAAAATGGTGTTAAAATTTCAGCCCAATCGGAGTTACAGATCTCCAGGAATACAAGAAATGGTGAAGGGCCAGAAAACAGGAATGAGAAACAGAAGGGAAATAGAGAGGTAAATCCAATCTCAGAGGGGATCCTGCCCTACGGGATCCATGGCGGCCAAGGACCAGAGGGGAAACCCTCTTTCCATCTAGGGGGCAAGGAAGAAGAAGGAGGGGCGCTCTTCCCCTCTCTTTCGGTGGCGCCGGAGCACCGCCGGAGGAACCATCCTGACGACAATCTACACCAACAACTTCGCCGCCACAGTTACCAACTTTCTCCCCCTCTATGCAGCGGTGTAACCTCTCTATTCCCACTATAATCTCTACTTTAACTTGGTGCTTTATGATATATATTATTATCCAACGATGTGTAGCTATCCTATGATATTTGAGTAGATTTCTTTTGTCTTTCGGGTTAATTGTGGTATGGCATGATTGATATGAGTTGTATGTTATATAGTGTTGTCCTATGGTGCCCTCCATGTCACGCAAGCATTAGGGATTACCGTTGTAGGGTGTTGTAATACGTTCATAATTCGCTTATGGTGGTTGCGAGAGTGGCAGAAGCTTAAACCCGAGTAAAGGGGTTGTTGCATATGGGAGTAAAGAGGACTTGTTACTTAATGCTATGGTTGGGCTTTACCTTAATGATCTTTAGTAGTTGCGGATTCTTGCTAGAGTTGCAATCATAAGTGCATGTGATCCAACAACCGAAAGTATTTTAGCGTATGCCTCTTCCTCATTGTATATGATAAGTATCTATCATGTTATATTCAATTACCTATGGATAATCTTTCTCTTTGTGTTACAAAAAGGCAAAGCTCTCTAGTAAAACAAACTAAATTTTATTATCTAGCGAAATACTTCTAGTTTTATTCTTGCAAACATAACCTATTGCACCTACAAAGTAGTTTTATTCTTGTTCTAGGTAAAGCGAACATTAAGTGTGCGTACAGTTGTATCGGTGGTCGATATAACTTGAAGGGGATATCAATTCTACCTTTAGCTCCTCGTTGGGTTCGACACTCTTATCGAAAAAGGCTACAATTGATTCCATATACTTGTGGGTTATTAGCAACGTGCCGACGGTACCCTCAGGCGATGCGGGCAAAGGAGGTCGCGACGTGGGGGAGAGGAAGGAGAGGTGGGTAGGGTTTGGGGAGGGGCACCGGCGTCTTGTAGGCGGACAGGGGGTGTTCGATGGTCTGCACGCGGCCAAGCACGGCCATGGCGCCGGTGGATTCCTGCTACAGCCTCCTATGAACAGAAGGAAGAAGATGGCGCCGGGTGGGCTGGGCTGTGCACTGTGGCCACTGGGGCCCAGTGACGCAATTCCCTTTTCTTTTATCTTTTTCTTTTATTGTTTTCATTTTTGTCCTATTTTCTATTTTAAATAGCTACTAAAGGAATTTTATTATTTATGGAAATTACAAATAAATACTATGCATCATAATGAAGAGGCCCACAAAGTTTCAAACCATATGGAAATGTATAAATATTTGTTTATATGGAAATGGACCAATCTAATGATGTTGCTTTAGTTTTAAATAGGTTAAGGGCATTTAAATATTTAAAAATATTTTGGTTTTTACATGAAAATTACTTAGTGATTATCTGCAACCTAACAAATATTTTTGTTGGACAGTTTGAAGAAATAATAACTTGACTTGCATTTTTATCAAGTGGCAATTTGGCTTAGTAAAGCATGATGACATGACATCATTAGCATGGGTTCACTATAGCATGACATCAGGGGTGTGACAGCCACTAAGATGCCATTCACTTGCTAGCATAAGGTATGCAAACCTAGGGTTATGAATGAAAGGGTAATAGTTGAGTTTGGCAAGAGTATAGTGTAGGAAGTTGAGTAAAGTATTTTAAGTTGAGATTTAAGATGACGTGTTTGGCCATTTTAGATTATGATAACTTTAATATAAGGACACTTGTGGAAAAAGGATAATAGGACATGGTATGGAGTTTAGACCACTTGGATCAGGTTAACTTTAATTTAGAAATGGTTAAGTTTGGGAAATAATTTATTGATAGTATTTTGGTCGGTATAGTCATACCATTGTCATAGTAAGATGAGTTGCGTTAGCATGAGAAATGCACAGTGTCGTTCTGACTTCTTGCGAGAAGCGGATGGGTCAAGTGTATTTACTTTCTAGTCTAAGCGGTGAGTTTATTTGTGTTCATGTATGGATAGTATCCTTCTCCTCGATGGCAATCTGACTTACTGGCTCAATCCTTTCCCTCAGGTTCTAGCTTCTCCTCTAACTTCATGAGTTCAATTGCTCTTCTAATTTCCTTCTTAAGATTTCCCCATGTAAATGGTACTCATGTTCTTACTGCTGCTTCATACTCTCTGTACTAGTTGAGCACATTCCCTGCCTATGACTTGGCATAGCGAATCTTGCTTCTATCTTCGATTATGTCCTTCCTCGTCTCCTTCTCAACAGCTGCAATCCAACTGCCAATCTCTACTCTGGTTGCTAGTCCGCACAAGATCAGTAGCTTGGGTTCCATGATGTCAACTCTGGGTATTGGGCGGTCTAGGTCAGGGTTGAGAGAATAGACAAGAGAGATAGATACCCTTATGTTAGTCCCACTAGTATTATATATATAGCCTCGTATGGCTGTTAGTATAACACATGATAACACTCACACCTAAGGTTTGTCCGCATGGTCTGGTCTTATTTCCCACTTATTTTGAAGTTTCCTATGTTTCCTTTGTTCTCATCTTAACTCCTCCAGTGGCATTCTTCTGACTTCCATCATATTCGGGTAGTCCTCTAACTATGTAGTATGTAGTTCACACTTCACAAAAATTAGAGCAAACAAATTCCACTTGACAATTATGTCAATTAGTTCACTCAAGCAACAAGGTTCAAAACAAACCCTAAGTAAGGTCATACTGCATCCAGTATGATCTCATCCAACTACTGTACATCACTACGTCAGATTGACATAGTAGCGGTTCACGCATAACGTTCTACTTCGGATTAACATAGTAGTGGTGGTCAAGTCTAAGCTTCTTGATTGCTCCAGTTATCTTACTTCTTGATCCATCTAGTCAATCCTTCTTCCTTAGATTGCTTCACTCTTGGGTTCTTCCTATTCTTCTCCTTTGCGAGTTCCTCCTTGACTGACCTCAGTTCATCCTGAACTCCGTTAAGGTGCTCCTGAGTGCAGTACAGTCTGATTCAGAGTCTCATTCCCAACTTCTTGATTGATTCCCATGCAGCATCTCGTGTAGCAAGAAAAAAGGTAGCTTGGAGTGTCAGGTTGGTGATCACATGAATTCCTTCGGCCTCATGGTTGTCTCCTTGATGGGCATACATGTGAAGTTGCAGTAACCAACAGTTCCTTCCTTTATGCCAAACTGGAAATCCTTTGTATAGTGCTTCTCCAAGTAGTCCCATGCCTAACATGATGCATTTTAGTGCTCTTGGGAATTTAGTGTCTCCCTTCAGGGTCATGCTAAGCATTGGAATCTCATCAACTGGTTCCATGAGTGTGGCCATCTATGTTTATGAAAAGAAGAGGACTAGAAATGAATGAGATAAGAATATACAAGACTATCGATCTACAACATAGGTTTTATACTATGGCTTTCCACTTTCTAGGGTCACGTCCTATAGACAACATGTGCTCTGATACCATCATGTCACGACTCAGTCCCGGGAGGGGCCCAAATCCCTATGCTTACTATGTCAGTCCCTAGATCAATAGCTGACATGCACAGTCGATGATGAAACACCAGGGAAACACCACCTGTCATAGTATTACATCATAGATCCAGTGCTTTACAATACATACCTTCTTAGCTCGTGGGCTAGCTTACAATATAGTCATGCAGCGGAGATAATATTCTAGTTTTGTGGCGTCCAATCACTCACAGGCAAGAGTTGATTATAACATCGGAAACCTACCCCGTACCTTCCAATTGTTATGGTAAACCTGCAACATGATACATTGCAGCCACAAGGGTCAACACATTGAATGTACTGGCAAGCTTCAGCGGGATTGGCTTGATGGAACTTAAGTATGAAATTTGGTGCGGCTAGGTTTTTCAGCTCGGCCTACAAGGCCCTATTCGCTGGATCGATAGGTTCCCCCTTTTGGCGCCTCATATGGCGTTGTTGGGCTCCCACAAACGCCAATTTCTTCCTTTGCTTTCCTTCATGGACCACTGTTGGACCTCTGAGCGGTGTGCTCGCCATGGACTCCCACATGATCCTTACTACAAATTTTGCTGCCAAGAGCTCAAGACCATAGACCACCTCCTAGTCCAATGCGCCTTCTCCAGAATCACTTGGCATGAAATCCTCTCTTGGTGCAGACTGCCAGCTTCTCCGTCAACTGCCTCAGCAAGCTTCTACGCCTGGTGGTCGGCCACCAGCAATGCCACTCCGGCCAGCCTTCGCAAAGGAGCAAACTCCTTCATTTCCCTTGTCGCCTGCTCCTTGTGGAAGCACCACAATGCTACGGTTTTTGATAACATTCAGCCATCGAGCAACGATCTCGCGCGCACTATCCGGGATGAGGCTCGCCTGGGGCCCATGCCAGTGCCAAAGGCCTAGGAATTTTTATCCTCACAACCTGACTGAATTGTACCGAGGCTGAGCAACCTCCTCCCCATGCTCACTTGCACCCTGCGGGATGCCTTCTAGAGCACGTCCCCTCTGGTTGCTCACTGTAACTTATTTTCCAACCTATCAATGCGAAGATATGCAACAATGCGTATTCGCGAACAAAAGGTTTTCTTGCGTGAAAATAGTTTTCCTACCTTTTATAAAAGTGGTCTACTCCAATAGTTGGACATACTGCATCACACAGTAGTCCTGGACAGATCGTATCACGCGACTGTCCAGTATATCATTTGAGTGTGTGGACTCCCGCATCACACGGTTGCCCCAAGCTTTCTCCAAAGAACCTGGTAACCCCCCCTAGTACTCCGAGAGCTCCACACTCCCTAATTGGTTCAACCCATTAATTTTATTAGAGAAGAGGTGATGAGATCAAACTGGAAATTCTTACCTCAGTTGCTTAAGTTTGTTTGTAATCGGGGACACGACTAATCATGATCTGTTTTATACACTCTGCAGAGGTTTGTGTACTTTACCCATGTTTCCCGATCACACCCTTGTGCCACTAAACTTCACTTGTGAAGTGGCTAGGTAGACCAAGACAATACTTTTGGGAAATTGTAGCCCCCTCAAAAATGGTCGACCCAGTCCGGGTTTCCCTACATGCAAATTCTACATCTGCTGGTCAGCCCAGGAGGGTTCCCAGAAGTTACTTGGTCCAAATAAAGCATGTAATGTTTCACGGTTACACATGGAAGCCACTCGACTTTGAAATTTTGCAATCCCTTTGATACCTGGGCGGTCGTCCACAAAACTGTCGACCACCAAACAATACCAAAGCACCGCCCAAATGATTCATTAATTACGTAGCAGTTAAGTAGTCAACCATAAGTAACCTTTAATGATGATCCCAATCCACGTTATAGCAGCTAAGCAACTACTCGGTGGTTAAAAGGTCAGGGTATAATCGACCTATATTTCCTCCAGTGGGTTCTGCTAAGCATAAAGGAAAAGAATCCTATGGGATTTCCTAATTAGAAACGACTACAATGCATGAAAACATAAGTTATGATCAAAGGTTCCACTTGCCTGTATTGACGATTCTTCAATCTCACAATCTTGGTCAAGTTACTCTTCGCTCTCCATACAATCTAATAAAGAGAAATCATAAACAACCATACAAGACAATCAACAATCATACAAGTGTTGTGCATGGTGTCAATGTCAGGGTTAACTCATAAGAGTTTTGAAACAACATGTCGTTGGAATACATGTGACATAAGGGTTCACATGCAAGTATCAAATAAGGGTTCATCACATAAGGAGTATGTGGTGTCAACTTGTGGTTGTTAGATTTTGGAAAGGAACCTTAACAAGAGAGTCGTGGTCTATGAACCTTGGATAGCCAAGTTCATGTTCAAGTTTGAATGACAATTCCAACTGGTTGACCTTTCATGAGCTTGATTACACTAAGGTCTGAAAATGATAACTTGGTCTGGCTCTAATTCAATTTGGATTAGAAAGGCTTCATCTTAAATGATTTCAAATTGAATTGAGTTCACTGGATTTGGTTTTACATAGTTGAATTAAATTATGGATTATTTCATAATTGACTTAGTTGCTTCAGTTCGACACAACACAAATATTGCTTTCCTAAAGTCAAATACAACTCCAATATGTTTACTAAGGTTTATTTGCTTATTTCAAGTTCAACTAAAGTCAAATATAAATCCAATATGATTGTTGTAGTTTATTTCATTAATTGTCTAAAGTCAAATATTAATCCAAGTGATCTACTAAGTGCAATTTCTTTTTAAATTTCATTCAAATTTAATTTGGGTTCATCTTTCCCTAAAGTCAATTGTTAACTCCAAATTAATTACTAGGTTTAATTCACATCACTAAACTATATTGCATTAGTTTTATTCAAATAAAACCTAGGTTTTTAAAGCTATATCCAAACTATGTTTGAATTCAATTCAAATATTATTTGAGTTCCCTAAAGTCAAGTAATAATCCAGAAATATTCACTAAGGTTCATTATAGGTTTTTGATCTAATTGCAGCATAGTTATTCTATCAATAAAATTTCATTCAAAGTTAACCCAATTTAGGTTTAAATACTGTTTGGATTACTGCTACAGGTAAACTATACTTAAATTGTCATTTTAAATTATTTTAAAATTATGCTATAATAGCTAGGATGAAACTACACTTCACTAGGTCCAAGTTGCAAAAAGAATCAATTAATTTGGATTTTTAATTTGCAAGTTATGCCCTATTTGAATTTGAATTCATTATGTTTGAATTTGAATCTTTAAAATTCAAATGCCAAATTTATTAGCCCAGGTGATAGTGCATTTCATGAGGGTCATTTTGCAAAAAGAACCACCCAATTGTGACTTGTAGATAATTAGTTATGAGGGTTTTATGTTTAGAGTTTTTTTGTAAAATTACCAAATAATTGAGTTAACAGAAAATTGAACGATAATGTTTTGGATAAGTGAGGGAGTCCCGGATTAGGGGGTGTCCGGATAGCCGAACTATCATCTTCGGCCGGACTCCTGGACTATGAAGATACAAGATTGAAGACTTCGTCCCGTGTCCGGAGGGGACTTTCCTTGGCGTGGAAGGCAAGCTTGGCGATACGGATATGTAGATCTCCTACCACTATAACTAACTCTGTGTAACCCTAACCCTCTTCGGTGCCTATATAAACCGGAGGGTTTTAGTCTGTAGGACGAACAACACTCATACCATAGGCAAGCTTCTAGGGTTTAGCCTCTCTGATCTCGTGGTAGATCTACTCTTGTACTACCCATATCATTAATATCAATCAAGCAGGAGTAGGGTTTTACCTCCATCGAGAGGGCCCGAACCTGGGTAAAAACATCGTGTCCCTTGTCTCCTGTTACCATCTGCCTAGACGCACAGTTCGGGACCCCCTACCCGAGATCCGCCGGTTTTGACACCGACATTGGTGCTTTCATTGAGAGTTCCTCTGTGTCGTCATCTTTAGGCCCGATGGCTCCTTCGATCATCAACAACGATGCAGTACAGGGTGAGACTTTTCTCCCTGGACAGATCTCCGTATTCGGCGGCTTTGCACTGCGGGCCAATTCGCTTGGCCATCTGGAGCAGATCGAAAGCTATGCCCCTGGCCATCAGGTCAGATTTGGAAGTTTGAACTACACGGCTGACGTCCGCGGAGACTTGATCTTCGACGGGTTCGAGCCACAGCCGAGCGCGCCGCACTATCACGAAGGGCATGATCTAGCTCTGCCGTCGGACAGTGCCCTGGAGGCTGCACCAGTGTCCGCTCCGACCCTTAGCTCGGAGCCGACTGCGCCGATCGAGGACGGATGGCTGGACACCGCCTCGAGGGCTACGATCTCTACAGCGATGGAGCCGAACACCAACCCTGTCCTTTGCGAAGCTCGTGACTCCAAGGTGCCGGACTCCTCTCTGGACTCCGAACCCCCCGCGCCCCTGCCAATCAATTCCGACTGGGCGCCGGTTATGGAGTTCACCGCCGCGGACATCTTTCAGCACTCGCCCTTTAGCGACATCCTGAATTCACTAAAGTCTCTCTCTTTATCAGGAGAGCCCTGGCCGGATTATGGTCAGGAAGGTTGGGATGCGGACGACGAAGAAATTCAAAACCCACCCACCACCCACTTAGTAGCCACTGTCGATGATCTAACCGACAAGCTCGACTTCGACTCCGAAGACATCAACGGTATGGACGACGATGCAAGAGACGACCAAGAACCAGCGCCTACAGGGCACTGGAAGGCCACCTCGTCATACGACATTTACATGGTGGATATCCCAAAAGATGGGAATGGCAATGGAACAACGGAGGATGACCCCTCCAAGAAACAGCCTAAGCGCCGGCGTCAGCGGCACCGCTCTAAATCCCGCCACAGCAAAAACGGCAATTCTGGCACGGGAGACAATAACACCCCGGACAGTGCCGAAGACAACTCCCTCCAGCAGGATTCAGTGCGGGAGGATGGAGAAGCCAGCCCTCATGAGAGAGCGGCAGGCAGAGAGGTAGAGGACGATAATTACATGCCTCCCTTCGAAGACGAGGCAAGCCTCGACGATGACGAATTTGTCGTGCCTGAGGATCCCGCCGAACAAGAGCGTTTCAAACGCAGGCTTATGGCCACGGCAAACAGCCTCAAGAAAAAGCAGCAACAGCTTAGAGCTGACCAAGATTTGCTAGCCGACAGATGGAGTGAAGTCCTTGCGGCCGAAGAGTATGAACTCGAACGCCCCTCCAAGAGCTACCCAAAATGCAGGCTGCTACCCCGATTAGAGGAGGAAGCACCTAAACCTACATCACCAGCGCATAATACGGCCGACCGGCCACCTCGTGGCTGCGACAGAGAGGCATCTCGGCCCTCCACTCAAGCCGCACCACGGCGCCGCTCGAAAAATACCAAGACGCGGGAGAATGCGCCAGACCTATGGGATATACTAGAGGACAAGGCAAGGCAAACAAGATCGATCTACGGATCGCGTGGGCACCCCATGATACGTGATGATAACCGTCACGCCGGATATGGCAATTCCGGCCGGGCCAAACACAGTAGACAAAGCTCATTTGAGCTGCGTCGTGATATAGCCCAATACAGAGGCACCGCACACCCACTATGCTTCACAGACGAAGTGATGAATCATCAAATCCCTGAGGGTTTCAAACCCGTAAACATTGAATCATACGACGGCACAACAGATCCTGTGGTCTGGATCGAGGACTATCTCCTACATATCCACATGGCCCGCAGTGATGATCTACACGCCATCAAATACCTCCCACTCAAGCTTAAAGGACCAGCTCGGCATTGGCTTAATAGCTTGCCAGTGGAGTCAATTGGTTGTTGGGAAGATCTGGAAGCCGCATTCCTCGACAACTTCCAGGGCACCTATGTGCGACCACCAGACGCCAATGACCTAAGCCACATAATTCAGCAGCCAGAAGAATCGGCCAGACAATTCTGGACACGGTTCCTAACCAAGAAAAATCAAATCATCGACTGTCCGGATGCAGAGGCCCTTGCAGCCTTCAAACATAACATCCGCGACGAGTGGCTTGCCCGGCACCTAGGACAGGAAAAGCCGAAATCCATGGCAGCCCTCACAACACTCATGACCCGCTTCTGCGCGGGAGAGGATAGCTGGCTAGCTCGTAGTAACAATATGACCAAGAGCCCTGGTAATTCGGATACCAAGGACAACAACGGCAGGTCGCGTCGCAACAAGCACAAGCGCCACATTAATGGCGATAATACTGAGGATACGACAGTCAATGCCGGATTTAAAGACTCTAAACCCGGTCAGCGGAAAAAGCCATTCAAAAGAAATACTCCGAGCCCGTCCAATTTGGACCGAATACTCGATCGCTCGTGCCAGATACACGGCACCCCCGAAAAGCCAGCCAATCACACCAACAGGGATTGTTGGGTGTTCAAGCAGGCAGGCAAGCTAACTGCCGAAAACAATGACAAGGGGCTGCATAGCGATGACGAGGAGGAGCCCCGGCCGCCGAACAATAGAGGACAGAAGGGCTTTCCCCCACAAGTGCGGATGGTGAACATGATATACGCAACCCACATACCCAAACGGGAGCGGAAGCGTGCACTAAGGGACGTATATGCGATGGATCCAGTCGCCCCAAAGTTCAATCCGTGGTCCTCTTGCCCGATCACTTTTGATCGAAGGGACCACCCCACTAGCATCCGCCATGGCGGCTTCGCTGCATTGGTTCTAGACCCAATCGTTGACGGATTTCACCTCACTAGAGTCCTAATGGACGGCGGCAGCAGCCTGAACCTGCTTTATCAGGACACAGTGCGCAAGATGGGCATAGACCCCTCAAGGATTAAACCCACAAAGACGACCTTTAAAGGCGTCATACCAGGTGTGGAGGCCAACTGTACAGGCTCAGTTACACTTGAAGTGGTCTTCGGATCACCGGATAACTTCCGAAGCGAGGAATTAATCTTCGATATAGTCCCGTTCCGCAGCGGCATCACGCACTGCTCGGACGAACCGCATTTGCAAAGTTCAATGCGGTGCCGCACTACGCATACTTCAAGCTCAAGATGCCAGGCCCTCGAGGAGTCATTACGGTCAATGGAAACACCGAACGCTCTCTCCGAACGGAGGAGCATACGGCGGCCCTCGCAGCAGAAGTACAAAGCAGCCTCTTAAGGCAATTCTCGAGTCTGGCTATTAAACGGCCAGACACCGTCAAGCGCGCCCGGAGTAACCAACAGCAAGACCGTCTGGCGCGTTTCAAGCACGCATAGCAATGCGGCCCCAACCCCAGCCCTCGCAAAATTGCGAAACCAATACTACGCGTACATAATTACGCTCTGGAAATACCATGGGCATAGGGGGAGGGGCACGACCATGGCAAGCCCAGAAGGGCGGCTCAACTGCACCAGGGGCTCCCAATTGTGTCATTCTTCTTTTTCCTCTTACTTTCAGGACTCCTTTTTCAAGAAGCCCTGTCCGGCAGTAGAATTGTCGAACACACGATGCAACAGCCAGGGAAGCAGAAAGCTACGTCGAGTGTATAGGTGGTATCTATAACGAGCAGTATACTTGTTTTACATATCATCCCGCAGCTCGCTCCTGGAGGGGGACATGTCAAATAGTCCCGTCCCTCGCTTATCGCACTATTTGTATCGTTCTGCTTTTACCGCAGCTTTTTTAATAAACAATGCACAGCTTTTGCCTATTATTGCATTCCTTTTTCTTATCTATATATGTTCACTTATGACATGTTGCATCCGTACGCTTTGGTACGGCCAAATACACCAGGGGCTTAAGTACCCCAACATATGGTGTGATAAGTCCGAACACTTTCACAAGTGCGGCACCCTGAAATTATAGCATTATATGCATCGGCTCCGAATCATGTCTTGGGTCAATAGTTGGGTTTGCCCGGCTCCCATGTTTTGGTACCTTACGTTCCGTTATATCGGCTAAGGTAGCGCTGGGAGAACCACTGCGATTGTGCCCCGGTTGAGCTGGGTTGAGCACCTCAGTGGAGAAAGCTAAAACTGACCATCATGATAGGGCGAGAGTCGGTCGCTGTTCGAGAGGTCTCTTCGAGTCCCTAAAGACTCATGCCGCTTAGAGCAAGGAGTCGGCTTTGTCCGACCCAGGCATGGATAGCGCCCCGAACTCGGTCTTCCGAATACTAGGGGCTTCGCCGAAATTTAAAATTATAGAATTCTATGGCTAAGTGAGAGTGTTCAAGCATTATAGTCCGGTTGCCTTGCTCGTTGCATTGAGCGCCTCCCTCGAAGGACCCAAGAATGGGAAAAAGAGCGCTCAAGTTTATCCCGAACACCCCAGCACTCGTGGCATGGGGGCAGAAGTCGACGACTCGCCATCTCTCAAATTTAGTAAACGGACGCACAGAAGGTAATATTTTAAATTCACAAGCATTGCTTAGCGCATATGAACAAGTTTTCAAGCGTACAGGATAACAAATGCGAGTTTACTCAAAAATTACATCTTTGGAGCATTCACCCGCTATAAGGCGGGCACCCTTCAGGACATTCTCATAATACATCTCGGGCTTGCGATACTCCCTGCCCGGTGGTGGAGCGTCCGTCACAAGCTTCTCAGCGTCCATCTTGCCCCAGTGCACTTTAGCACGGGCAAGGGCCCTACGGGAAACTTCGATGCAGACGGAGCGCTTGACGACTTCAATCCATGGACAGGCGTCCACTAGCCGCCTCACCAGCCCGAAGTAGCTCCCAGGCATGGTTTCCTCGGGCCACAGCCGAACTATGAGGCCCTTCATGGCCTGTTCGGCCACCTTATGGAGCTCGACCAGCTGCTTCAGCTGGTCGCTCAGGGGCATCGGGTGTCCGGCCTCAGCATACTGAGACCAGAACACCTTCTCCGTCGAGATCCCTTCCTCGGCCCGGTAGAATGCGGCGGCGGCGGACACACTGCGGGGCAGATCTGCGAATGCTCCTGGAGAGCTCCAGATTCGGGTAAGTAACAAGTAATTCACTTTCACGTGCTTGCTTTGCATGAAGAATGCCTTACCTGCTGCTATCTTCCTTATTGCCTCAATTTCCTGGAGGGCTTTTTGGGCTTCGGCCTTAGCAGCTTTGGCGCTCTCAAGAGCCGAGGCGAGCTCGGACTCTCGAGTCTTTGAGTCACGCTCCAAAATCTCATGTTTCTCCACGAGAGCCTGGAGCTCTTGCCGCACCTCCGCCACCCGCGCCTCCTGCTTCTCTCGCTCGGTGCGTTCCGCGGCCGCGACGCTTTCGGCCCTGGACACCGCTTCCTTTAGGGTCGCCACCTCGTTCGTGGCCCCTGCAATTTTCACGTTATACCTGTTCTTTTTTGCAACCACATTTTTATATACTCCCATAAGGTATTACTTACCTTCCTTGTCCTCGAGCTGCTTCTTGGCAAGGCCGAGCTCGTTCTCGGACCGCTCGAGGCTCTGCTTCAATGCATTAACCTCCGCAGTCAGTGCGGCAGAGGTCCGCAGCGCAGCCTGCATTCCCATATTGACATACTTATGTTAGACTCCTGCGTACATCTTTTTTTAAGATCCTCAATTCGGTTTTTCCTTCCGAACACCAAACTGAGCATCAGGGGTTACTGTCTATGCGGTAATATTTTTGTATATCTTAAATACATACCTCAAAGCCTGTTAGAAGGCTGGCGTAGGCTTCAGTCAGCCCGCTCTTGGCGGACTGAACTTTCTGGATCACCACACTCATAACAGTGCGGTGCTCCTTGTTGATGGAGGCGCCATTAAGCGCCTCCAGCAAATTATCCGGTGCCTCCGGTTGGACGGAGGTCACCGGTGTCGCAGTCTCGCCCTTCTTACGAAGGGGCCGACCGGCGGACTCCGGAACCACTGAAGGTTCCGGTGCGGAGTCCGGCCCAGGGCCGGACTTAGAGCCCTTTGGGGTTTGATCCCCCTTGTGCCCAGAGTCCGGGAGGTTGCCTTGCGGCACCTCTAGGACCTCCTCCTCCTGGCTAGCCCCCTTTTGGTACCCCACGTCGGCGTCATCCACGGCGCGAGGAGAGGAGACGGCCGGAAGTGAAGTGCTATCTACGTCCGATGGCACCAGGGAGCCGCTCGTTGAAGTGTCGAGCTCGTCCTTGGGCGGGCTGCAGGGTTATATTCGGCGTTAAGAGATTCTATGCGACAAACGAAATGCCATGAGTTATTCTGGTATCCGGACACTTACGATGTCACCAGGGGCTTAGCCCTCGATGGCCACTCCTCTTTGCCGTCATCAGCATTGGTGGAGTAATCCGGATGAAGGGTCCTTCCCTTCTTGGACCCTCCGGCCTCCCCAGTTGGGGAGGCCTTCCTTTTCTTCTCTCCCCCCGCTGGGGGAGAGGTCTCTTTTTTCTCCTCCTCATCTTCGCGGGAGGAGTCCACCTCGGAGTCATCAGACGATGAGTCCGATAACACCTGACGCCGGGAACTCTTTCAGGTTCCCGTGGCCTTCTTCTTGGCCTTCTTCTCCGGCACCACATAAGGCGCCGGAGCCAGCAGCCCCGTTAATTGGGCATCCGCTGGGTCTTCGGGCAAGGGAGCCGGACAGTTAACCTGCTCGGACTTCTTTTGCTAGGCCTGTCAAAGGTAGGGGAGTTTAGATCCCACATAGAGTCAAACTATGGAAAATAAGTGTCCTGTAAAGGGTAAAATAGCTTACCTCGCCGGCTTGGCGCTGCGAGTTGAATCCGCGATCTTATGTAGCGGATGCGGGAGCCTCGGCGCCCTTGAACAACACCTTCCAGGCATCTTCATAGGTAGTGTCGAAGAGCCTGCTCAAGGTTTGGTGCTGTGCCAGATCAAACTCCCACGAGCTGGAGGCCCGTTGTTGGCACGGGAGGATCCGGCGGATGAGCATGACCTGGACTGCGTTGACAAGCTTGATCTTCTTGTTCACAAGGTTTTGGACGCAGGTTTGGAGTCCAGTCAGCTCCTCTGAATTACCCCATGTGAGGCCCTTCTCTTTCCAGGAGGTGAGCCGTGTGGGGATGCCAGATCGAAATTCGGGGGCCGCTGCCCATTCAGGGTCACGCGGCTCGGTGATGTAGAACCACCCCGATTGCCACCCTTTGATGGTTTCCATGAAGGAGCCCTCGAGCCATATAACGTTGGGTATCTTGCCCACCATGGCGCCTCCGCACTCCGCCTGCTGGCCGCCCACTACCTTCGGCTTGACATTGAAGGTCTTCAGCCATAAGCCAAAGTGGGGCTTGATGCGGAGGAAGGCCTCGCACACGACGATAAACGCCGAGATGTTGAGGATGAAGTTCGGGGCCAGATCGTGGAAATCCAGGCCGTAGTAGAACATGAGCCCCCGGAAAAATGGGTGAAGTGGAAAACCTAGTCCTTGGAGGAAATGGGTGAGGAACACCACCCTCTCATGGGGCCCGGGGGTGGGAATGAGCTGCCCCTTGTCGGGGAGCCGATGCGCGATGTCGCTGGACAAATATCCGGCCTTCCGCAGCCTCTTGATGTGCCCCTCCGTGACGGAGGAGGCCGTCCACTTGCCTCCCGCTCCGGACATGGCTGGGGGAGGTTGAGGCGAGATGTGCGGACTTGGGCGCTGGAGCTCAAGTGCGCGGAAATGGATAAGCAAAGGAGGAAGAAGGCGTAGGTAAAAAGGTGGATCCTTATCCCCTTATATGGACGGATGAAACTATGCGTCCCCACCAGCCTGGTAAAACTCGCTTATCTCCTAAGCGTCGTAATCAATGGCGCGGTTGGGTTACCCACGCCCGTATTGATGAGAAACCCGGAATAAGAGGACACGATCTCTGCTTTGACAAGACATGCCAAGGAAACTGCCTCGCTAAACGCGCTGAGGTGGAACAGTAAAAACGATTCGAATAAAGGCTTGGCCGTGGTGTGATGTCATGCCACGGAATACGTCAGCAGATTGAATTTGTGTAAATATTATTATTCTCTCTACGGTGGTATATGGAACTTATTTTGCAGAGCCGGACACTATCCTTGTGTTCAAAATCTTCTATGAAGTATTCGGAGGAAGAACCCGCCTTGCAATGCCGAAGACAATATGCGCGCCGGACTCGTCGTCATTGAAGCCTGGTTCAGCGGCTACTGAGGGAGTCCCGGATTAGGGGGTGTCCGGATAGCCGAACTATCATCTTCGGCCGGACTCCTGGACTATGAAGATACAAGATTGAAGACTTTGTCCCGTGTCCGGATGGAACTTTCCTTGGCGTGGAAGGCAAGTTTGGCGATACGGATATGTAGATCTCCTACCATTGTGATCGACTCTGTGTAACCCTAACCCTCTTCGGTGCCTATATAAACCGGAGGGTTTTAGTCTGTAGGACGAACAACAACCATACCATAGGCTAGCTTCTAGGGTTTAGCCTCTCTGATCTCGTGGTAGATCTACTCTTGTACTACCCATATTATCAATATCAATCAAGCAGGAGTGGGGTTTTACCTCCATCGAGAGGGCCCGAACCTGGGTAAAAACATCGTGTCCCTTGTCTCCTGTTACCATCCGCCTAGACGCACAGTTCGGGACCCCCTACCCGAGATCCGTCGGTTTTGACACCGACAATAAGGCTAGGCCATGTGGCATGCTCTAATTGGCCATTACCATTTTGGGTTTAAGTGAATAAGTGTGCACCATTAGATCAAAATCAATGGACGAGATTAGATCGGAGGGGGTCCTCACCAGAGTTAGGTCACCGAAAAATGCGAGGACAACGGTGGACAACAGCGCGCGGCTCGGGTGCGGTGGTTGCCGATGTTCCGGAGGTCGCCGGAGATGGGAGCGGGCATGGGTGGACGCGGCTCATCGAGGTGGAGCTGCTGGTGGCGGCGACTAGTCTCGGAGACAACGGAGATTGTCGGGGCGATGTCACTGGAGTTGTTGCAGTGGCGGAGCTTCTCAGGTCTGGTTGCGGTGCTCGATTTGGTGCGCGTCTGGACAACAGAATGGTCAGGGAGATGCGTGAGGTCAAGGTGAAGACAATGGACAAGGTCTCAGGGTCATGCGCCTATGGTTCTTACTGGAGACGACAACAACGTGGCGGCGAGCTTCAGTTGCTGGCGAAGTCGGTGTTCTAGGGGGCTTTGGGCACAACGAGGATGTCTACAGGGTTCGCCGGCATGCGGTGGATGAAGTGGTGGTGGTGGCTGGTTGGGAGGGGTTCGGTGGTGGCTGGAATTGACCGGTTAGGGTTACGGTCAGTGGCGGGGCTGGAGGGTTCACGGCGAGCAGCCTGCCGGCATTGGCGACGCGGGCAGAGGGGAAATGGAGAGGAGGGAGAGGGATTTTATAGGGGCATGGTGGTCGGGGCTGGCGTAGCGCGAAGAGTGTGCGGGTGGAGATCGTGGGTGCGGGAGTGCGTCGGGTGCGCATCGTGAGCAACGTGGGCGCGTGCAGGCGGTTGGGGACTGATACGTCTCCATCGTATATAATTTTTTATTGTGTCAAGATATTATATTATCAATCTTAAATACTTTATATGCAATTTATTTAATTTTTGGGGACTAACCTATTAACTCAATGCCTAGTGCTAGTTGTTGTTTTCCGCTTATTTTTGGTTTTACAAAAAAATTGTACCGAAGGGATTCCAAATGCTGTGAAACTTTTTGACATTTTTTTCTGGACATAAAAGACCCTAGAAGCTTCGGGGGAGGACCAGAAGACCTACGAGGAGATGACAAGGCAACAGGGCGTGCCGTGATGCCTTATGGGCCCCTTGTGGCTCCGTTTGACCTAATTCCAACGCTATAAATTCTCGAATATTTCAAAAAACTCAGAGCGCCACCTGAAACAATTTTTCCGCCACTGCGATATTTTGTTCTTAAGCGGTCCATTTGGAGGCCTTTTCCGGTACTCTGCTGGAGGGGGAATCGATCACGGAGGGCTTCTACATCAACCTTGCAGCCCTTCGAATGATGTGTGAGTAGTTCACCACAGACCTACGGGTCCATAGTGATTAGCTAGATCTCTCTCTCTCTCTCTCTCTCTCTCTCTCTCTCTCTCTCTCTCTCTCTCTCTCTCTCTCTCTCTCTCTCTCTCTCTCTCTCTCTCGGCTCACAAGTAGCAGGGACGAAGCTAACGGATGGGTCCTGCGCGTCAGTGAGAGGGAGAGAGGGCGGCAGCGCGCTAACCTGGCTGGGCTGGCTAGTTAGGCTTCAGCCTGGTTGGCTGGCTTTGCTGGGCCTTTTTCCTTTTTCTTTTTACTAGGAAATATGCCCGTGTGTTGCAATGGGAGAGGCAAATTCTCACTGGCGGTCATGAAACTGTAAATGCACGGCAACCAATGACATAAACGCCCCATCGATTTTACTTGTCTAGCTTATCTTGGGCATGGTAGGTATTTATATGTAGTTACTATTGGTATGCATTGTAATCTAACGAAGTCATGTCGGGTAGTTATAGAAATGCATATTACTCTACACAGGTTACTTAAGAAAAGTAACTTGATGTACTAAAAGGTTAGTTTGTTGTGATCTAATTATGGTAAACAAAATATGTCTATCTAATAAAATAAGACCAGTAGGCATGCAACATATGACACAAATCTAAATTTAGAATTAAACAAATGGCGGTATAAAATGACATGAGGTTCTATCCAACATGAAGTTGCCGAGTTTAAGCTGGAAATTTTTTCTCTTCTTATTTCCAAGAGCTAAGTTGAATTGAATAACTTATGTAAGGTTGATGGCATGCTGGCATTGCTCAAAGTAACATATATTTTTTTCTTTTCACTAAAACATGATTATTTTGTATTTATTTTAAAAAAATAAAAATGCCGACAAAACTAATCCATTTTATTGAGTTGGAACATTTTTATAAGACTTACATTTTTTAACACGTGATTTTTCTGAAATTTTAATCTTTGGGCGCTGGCCAAAAGAGATGCATACAATTAGAGTGCGCCACAAATTGAAATCTAACACGCCTACAACTGGAACCCTGAGCAAAGGACATGTGTCCGGTACGTATAGGGCATTCCCAAAAAAAAGTCTGACTAATTAACTGAAAAGTGTTGCATGCGTTAAAAAACTGAAAAGTTATGCATGCATGCGAGATTAGCGTGGGGCAGCAGCAAGTAAAAATACGCAATCGTTGCATGCGATTTTACAAAATCCCGTTTCATCCTGGACGCTCTTTTTCACCAATCCAGGAATTGTATTAATGCCACCATACATGTCCGAATCTCTTCTTTCTAAATTTCCCAAATTCCTCCTTTACTAAGCCCCCCCCCCCCCCCCTCCCTCTCCACCCCCCCCCCCCCCCCCCCCCCCCCCCCCCAAATAATCACCATTTTTTCAGGCTTCTCGCACATTTTCGAGAAAACCAACGGCCGTGCTCTGCCACACATATGCATGTGTAGGATTTGTCTGATGGTGCATGTAATTGACCATTAAATGTAGTCAGACTTATCATACTAATGGACAGCAAAACAGATTCCCGTGTATTTATCCGGGTCTTTAATTTTTAAAAAGTCACATCTTTCAAACCGTGTGTCGGAATTCAGATCCGTTTTCACCTTTGGGTTCTTCGTGATGAGATCTTTGAAACTAGATCCCATATGGGTATGTTTCGATGAAATTTTTTTATGCCAACTTTGATGCTATATTATGCAACTTTAGTACTGTATTGTGCAACTTTAGTACTACATCATGCAACTTTAGTATCACATAGGACCACAGACTAGACTATTTGCACACATATATACTCAGTTGGCTTGTAATATAGTCTAGTTACACACACATTAATGTTTAGTTGGCTTGTAATATAGTCTAGTTACACACACATTGATGTTTACTTGACAAGAAGACTAGTTGCACACATATATGTTCAGTTGGCTTGTAATGTAGTCTATTTGCACACACATTGATGTTTAGTTGACTTGTAATGTAGTCTAGTTGAACACACATTGATATTTAGTTGGCAGAAAAACTAGTTGCAGACACATATTCTCAATTTGCTTGTAATGTAGTCTAGTTGCACACGCATTAATGTTTAGTTGACATGACACTAGTTGCACACACATATGCGCAATTGACGCAGCAATGTAGTCTAGTTGCACACACATTGATATTTAGTTGGCATCGGTAGTTACACATATATGCTTAGTTGGCGCGGTAATGTAGTCTAGTTGCGCACACATTGATGTTTAGTTGGCAGGACTATTTGGCACATACATATGTTTAGTTGGCGCGCCAATGTAGTCTAATTGTACACACATTGATGTTTAGTTGGCAGGAAAACTAGTTCGTCGAAATATCCTCATGCGGGATCTACTTCTGAAGAGCACGTCGCGGAGGTTTCAACGGTGAAAATGCATCTGAATTTTGACACGCAGTTTAGAAGATATGTCTTTTATAATTTTGAAAACCAAAAATTAACGCACAAGGGACAAATATGAGGAACATTAATGCAACGGCATGAAGGCATCCATCACGTGAGAAGAGACCACATAAAAGGTAATTAATTAGCAGTGTCCTTTCTAGCCACAGGGATGGTTAAGTAACAACACGCTACGCGAATTATTTGGCAAAAAGGCAGGCCGCCCACGAGCGCTAGCGGGCAGCCAGCCGCCCGCTAGACGCGTCCCTCTTTTGGAATTTTGAGTCTCATCTTTCCTTTTAATATCTTCCTTTCAAAGGCACTGGCAATCACCTATTTTAGGTCGGGCCTCTCTTTCCCCATTAAATCCATCAATCGAGACATCCGTTAATTCAACCATGCATGTCTCGTGAATTTTTCATCTTTTCTTTCTGTTAATTCCTTCTTGTTCTTTTTCAGAAGTGTGTTCGTTCTCCCTTATAAATTCTTTGCGGCTTATTACTTTTTAATTGGTAGACCTATATAAATTGGTGATTTTGCGTGTTTGAGAGCCAGGTGGGACTATGTATACTGTATACGAACCTACTGTAGCTAGACGGGCCAGGTTGGGCCTTTTTGTTGGGGCACAATGTAGTCGTGTGACATAGCAACGTCTGGGGATTATTTATAGAGGATGAAATCGTACATTTTGAAACAAGCGAGAGCTAGGCCAGTTGGTGGCGGCGGGAAGGGTGAGAGTACAGGTCGTGAGATTAAATCGATCCACACGCTATTATTTTTTAGGAAGCTGATGAATGTCGGCCCACTGCAAATTCTAGCCCGGGAGGCATATTTCTCTGTTGACGCGCTGCAGACTAATAAATCAGACATGTACTCCATCGGGCCTCTCTTCCCCCCATTAACTCCAACAATCGAGACATCCTTTAATTCAACCATGCATGTCTCATGGATTTTTCATCTTTTCTTTTCGTTAATTCCTTCTTCTTCTTCTTCAGAAGTGTGTTCGTTCTCCCTTATAGATTCTTTGTGGCTTATTAATTTTTAATTGGCAGGCCTATATAAATTGGTGATTTTGCATGTTTGAGAGTGAGGTGGGACTATGTATACTGTATACAAACCTACTGTAGCTAGGGCCGGGTTGGGCCGTTTTTGTTGGGGCACAATGTAGTCGTGTGACATAGCAATGTCTGGGGATTATTTATAGAGGACGAAATCGTACATTTTAAAATAGGCAAGAGCTAGGCCAGATGGTGGTGACGGGAAGGGTGAGAGTACAGGTCATGAGATCGAATTGCTCCACACGCTATTATTTTTTAGGAAGCTGATGAATCACCGGCCCACTGCAAATTCTGGCCCAGGAGGCATATTTCTCTGTTGACGCACAACAGACTAATAAATCGGACATGTACTCAGTTAATGTACTCAGTTAATTTTAGTACCACCTCGTTAGCGGCTTCTTGGTTAAAATCTTCTAAACGGGACGAAACCAAAAATATCACCTTGCTTTATTAGCAGATATAGATATAGATATAAATATAGATATAGACTAGCACACATGCCCGTGCGTTGCAACGGGAGAGGAAAAAAATATTTTTGCAATGGATCAGCTCTCAAACACGTACAACAATACACGCTGAGTGTGCAACCAGACAACTGGCATGTCGAGGCTCATTGTTCTGAACTCGTAAGGATAAGCCTAAGAAAATGAGACGGAAATATCATGTCAGAACGACATTTTGATGACCGCATCACACATTCATTGAAACACATGTGCTTCACGGAGGAGCGAATGCCAATTTTCATGAAGCGGGCTTGGCCATATCATGAGGACACACATCATAGCTCGAGGGTTGACTGATTTTGGACTGGGCAAACAACCTGGTGTCGGCGGAGGTCACAACCGTCGCCTTCACTTTCTTTGGATTTTTTGTGACCTTGTGGCGGGTGAGTATGGAGGCTGGAGGCAGCAGAGATAATCTTATACTCATGCATGATAAAGTCGTTGCTAAGCTCATCGTATTGAGGTAGAAGATTAGGTTATACCACTTACACTTGATGTCCACCTCAAATGTCGCCGTCGAGGTGCGCCGGTGTGACGGTCGTAAAGTAGGCCTTTTGCCCCTGCCAGTTGCCACCTTTGACTATGCAACTTTTATGGTGCCCAAGGAAGAATGCTTGGTCAGTGTTGTGAAGATCTTGCTTTCGTAGGAGCTCCCATGGCAGTGTGCTTCTCGACAACTCACATGTGCATCTCTCATATCGCGCGCGGTAGAACCTGGTGCCGCCTCATTTCTCGTTTACCTCGCATGCGACCTTGTAACACCCTTCCCTACTACGTGTTGCATTTTGCATTATGTACAGTACATCATCTCATCGCAGACTTCACGAAGCTCGCTCCCATACAATAACAGACGTTGCACGAGCCTCCAACACAGACTGCACGCACGCGTCGGACTCACACAAACTCCATAGCATAACACACAATGCCCGCACGGACACGCCAGTGACAAGAGAAAGCCGGCTGGCACAGAAGAGTGGCGACGCAACACTCATATGCAAAGGATGAGCCCGGAGGAGGTACATGCGGCGGGTGTAGGAGTCCAACCAGCCAGCCACGATGGCATCACACAGGAGGTCCTGCACCAATGAGGTGGCCTCCTACTGTACGGGTTCGGGACGATGGTGCGGATGGGGTTCAGCATGCATTGTCGGTGTCATCAGCTATGTAGAGCTCTACTAGTATTCAGAAAGGCAAGGCCCAGCACTGAGGACACAGAGGTCGTTGACGTGGACGTCGGACACGGCAGCGGCCCAAGAAGGTCCTGCACCAGCGAGGTAGTCGACTGCCGCGCGGAGCAGGACGATGGCACTGATGGGGTTCAACATCGTTATCGTCAATGGCTAATTGGCGATGTATCACTATCAGAAGGCAAGCCCCGACACTATAGCCATGGAGGTTGCCAATGTCGTTGTCGGGCACCGCGACCCTGTCGTCGGCATCCTGGCTGTCTGACCGAAAGATTTCTTCAAGGGCCTTGCTGCCAAGTGTCGTTCTGGAACCACACGCGTCCATGTCCCTAGGGGTGGAAACGGATCGGATGCGGATCGGATAGTGCTCTTACCACTTCCGTTTTCATATTTTCAAAACGAATACGAATGCGAATACAGATGTTATCGGATACGGATTCGGCTCGGATGTTATTCGAATACGGATACGTATCGGATATTTTCTTGATTCGGAACGGATACGAATATAGCGACATATTGCTTAAGTATACTAGTCAATAGCTATGTGACATGAAATAATCAACTTGTGACATACAATAAGTCAATGATAAATAGGTTTATGAATAAATCCTATTGTAATGTATAATAATTTCTAAGTTTAATCATACGAAGAGTAATTTTTGACCACTTATTTGGCTTTTATGTTGGATAATTGGAATGTTTGGGCTAGAATTTTGAAAATTACCTCCCATAATCTTATTCGGATACGGATATATCCACTTCCATATCCATAGCTCATACCATATTTTATTTTTTATTTGTTAAATAAATTCGGATACGGATAATTTCCATTTCCATTTTGGTTCGGATGCGGATGTTTCGGATACGAATAGGCATTTTCTCGAATACGAAAATCGGATATTTCGGATTATCCGCGACCACTTTCCACCCCTACGCGTCCCTGACATGACTGGGTGATCCAATCTATTTGACTCAGACTTTCGTATGGACGTATGTAATTCTGAATTTGCTTGCAGGGACCTTACACAACCCCGGCTTCCCGCCTCCCGACGGCACATCCACGCCTTCTTCGTCGGGAAGGTTAGGCCGGTCCTCCTCCAGCACTGGGCTCCCGTGCAGGACAATGGCATGAGGGTGTACGCCCCCGAAGCTTCTCGTCGGAGAATCACGCGCCGATATCGACGGAGAAGCCGCCCGTCCTGACTGGCAGGGGCGGAATTGGGCCTAGGACAAAGCCACAGGCGTGGCCCAACTCGCAACTACACTATCCAACAGGAATTTTGCAAGTGTGTACACTTATAAAGGCCCAGCCCCAGACGTGCACTTCCAGTGCCATGCCTTAGCCCACGACGAATGGTCGCTCCAAAACGAACCACCCATCCCTAAAAAGATGTCGCCTGATCACTGCTCTCCATCGCCATCACGCACGACGCTCTATCTCTTTCCATTCCATCGTTCCGCCAGAATCGCCAGATCGATCAGAAGAAAAAAACCTCGTTCATGTTGCGCCACCGATTCCCCTCGAGGCTTCGACTACTCGACTCGACCAACCGTTCGTCCGGACCTGCGCGGCTGCGCCCGGCCGACGGCGTTCAGAATCTGGGACCATCTAGCCGCAACCCCCCTCCAAACGTTCTATTCTGTTCAGCTCCATTTTTTTATAGAGAAAAGGCAGGAGCCCGACTTTATAGATAAAGCCATTAGGCAGAGTTACACCACCAGAACCAAATATCCAAACAAGTTTAGCGACCATAGAACTTAAGTATGAATACAAGGCCATCAGCCTCACATGGCACGCAGGCCAGCAAAACACCAGAATACGCCGACAGGGAGATCAGGGAGCCGTCCTCGAGTTACGCCGGAGAAGGGAAGACGCCGTAGATTTCATTTTGGATAGCATGCCGTCAAAGGCCTGGAGGTCCCCTTCCTTAGTCAATAATCTCCACTGCTGCAAAAAAGCAATGGCTTTAAATAAGCAATTGACAGGGTTAGCCGGGAAGATATGCTCAATCGAGAACTTATTCCTAATTGTTCATAGCGACCACCCTATCGCAGCCCAGCCAACTAAGAAGACCCTTTTAGATTGCCTGGATAAAGAATTGGTGTACAGCCTCAAGTCTTCAAAGGAGGAGGGAGACCAGTTAACATGTAGCCATAGTCTGATGCAGCACCACAAAAATTTCGCTAAAGAGCAATGAAAGAAGATATGATCAGTGTTCTCAAGAGCCCCACATAACACACATCTATCAGATCCTGGCCCGTTCCTCTTCTTAATTTGATCAGCCGCCGGGAGCTTACGACGGACAGCTTGCCAGAGAAAGATCTTGATCTTACGGGGGATTCGGGCTGACCAAATATCTTTAAATTTTACCGAATGGCCCCCAGAGATAAGCTTAGAATAAGCCGATTTGACAGAGAAGCGCCCCGTGGAGGAAAGGGGCCAAACCATGGAGTCCTCTTCCTCCGAGAGCAAGGGGAAGCCAGCAATAAGGCGCTGCCAATCTTCCAACTCTACAGGGGAAAGAGAACGCCGGAAATCTAGAACCCAACCCTGAACCGAGAGCTCAAAGATAGAGATCTCCGGATCATCACAATAAGAAAAGAAGGCCGGGAAGGCAACCGCAAGCGAAGTGTCCCCGACCCACCAATCTAGCCAAAACCGAGTGGATTTACCGTTCCTGACAACAAATTTGACAAGGGACCGAAAAATCGGCCTAACTTTAACCAGTTGACACCAGAATTGAGATCCGCCAGAAGCAGAAGCGAACATAGGGCTCGAGGAAGGGAAGTATTTAGCTTTAAGAATCGAGAGCCAGACTGGACGCTCCTCCAGTGTCATTATCTTCCACCACCATTTAATCAAGAGACAATTATTCATGACTCTGGTATTAATAATGCCGAGACCCCCTTTGTCCTTAGGACGACAAATGATGTTCCATCTGACCAATCTATACTTGCGTTTATTATCCGCAACGTTTCAGTAAAAAGCACTCCTATGCTTGTCGAAACCAGAATGAATCCCGTTAGATAGAAGATAGAAACCCATCAAGAACATTCGGAGGGAAGAGAGACAAGAGTTAGTAAGGGCAACCTTGCCCGCTTGCGTGTTATAGCGGCCTCTCCAGGGGAGGACTCTATTGCCCACTTTGGTGACTACCGGAGCAAAATCTTTTGCCCGGAGCTTGTACGGGGAGATAGGTAGGCCTAAATATTTGAGAGGAAAAGCCCCGAGAGAACAATTCAGCAGGTGAGCCACCCTTTGCGCCTCCAGATCCGAAACCCCAGTCACAATGACCTCGCTCTTGGAGAAGTTAATTTTAAGGCCCGAGAGCGCTTCGAAGCAAAGCAGAAGGAATTTCAGATTGGTGAGACTGGTCTCATTGAGTTCCATCATAATGATTGTGTCGTCCGCATATTGGAGATGAGTAATGCCATGAGGGATAAGGTGAGAGCTCACCGGGGTAATATGCCCAGATACCGCGGCCCGAGAGAGAATGCGAGATAGAGCATCAGCCACAAAATTGAAAATCAATGGAGACGCCGGATCCCCTTGTCTGAGGCCCCTACCGTTACTAAAAAAATTACTAGTTTGACCATTCACAACCACAGCCGTGTGCCCACCAGAAACAAGCTGCATCAGACGATGCATCACAGGACCCTCAAAGCCCTTAGCCAGCAGGACTTGCCGAAGAAAATTCCAACTCACCGAGTCGTAAGCCTTTTCAAAGTCAAGCTTAAGGACCACACCTTGGTCCCTTTAATCCGCAGATCATGGATTATCTCATGTAAGCAGAGCACCCCATCCAAGATGAATCTCCCTTTGATGAAAGCAGACTGAGAAGGGCTAATGACCTGGTGAGCTATCAGGGATAGCCTAGTAGCCATGCCCTTAGCTGGCATCTTGGCAAAGTTGTTAATTAGGGCAATGGGCCTAAATTGAGAGATGAGATCGGCGCCTTTGATTTTAGGGATAAGAGTGAGAACAGCGTAGTTAAGCCTAGAGATGTCAACAGTGCCCAGCCAAAAGCCTTGAGTGATAGCAATAATAATGCCTTTTAATTGAGGCCAGAAATGCCGAAAGAAAGGGATGGAGAAGCCATCGGGGCCTGAAGCCGCATTAGAGTTGGCGGTCCGAATAGAGGCCACAGAATTCCACCTGAATCTGTCAATCCCAGCAATAGCCGAAAGGTCACTAGAGGAGAAGGAGGGTTTGAGGGTCTCAACAAGTCCAATAAAGTCAACTTTTTCAGACCGCACTAAATCTTTGAGCTGGTCCCTGCGCCCCCTAGCACAGAACCCTCTGATGTTCCAAAATAAGGCCTTCATCTGAAAGAGAGGTTTTTAATTCTAAGACTCGACCTGCACGGAGCCTTGCAGGTTTTAGCGCGTTTCCCAGCCCCATGTTTCTGAACCGGAGGCACCTGACACCTGTCAGCCTCCCCCACTGCCCCCCCCCCCCCGCCACAACCAGAGGGGCGGACACCCCAGCCCCGGCCTCCTTGGCCTTCGCAATGTCAGCCTGAGCTTTCTCGTTAGCTCTGATCACCTCAAGTAAAGAAGAAGGGGAGCCCAAACTAGAGTCTAAACAGATCCCCACGTCATCTAAAATCTTGAAAAGCTGCTCATCAGACTGGGAAGGTAGAACTAATCTAACAGGAGACGAAGCCAAAGAAGGGGGAGGCGGCGGAATAGAGTCCGAACCTGAGGGGGGAAGATCCCGCGCCGCCGCACGCCGAGCCGCCCGGTCCACCACACGTTCGCCACTGTTGGAGACGCGGCCACTCTTGCGGGCGGTAGAAGCAGGGGACCAAACAGGCACAGGGGGGGCCAACCAGGAGAAGCAGCCGCCGAAGACGGGCCCGAGGCCGCCCCCAAATCCACCTCCAACCGGCGGCAAAGCCCAGCCGCGGACTGCCTCGAATCCCCAGAGGCCCTGCTTTTCGCAGAGAACTTCTTCACCGACGATTTCTTCCTCTTCTTGGCCGTGGACGGGCCCGCCGGGGGTAGGTCTTCAATGCCTGACAGCGAGGGGGAGGTGGGGCGAGCAGGAAGGTTAGAGAACGCCGCTGAAAGAGGGGTGCCCTTCGACCCATCCGTAGCCGCCGCCCCACCACCCAGCCCTGGCACCGAGCCCTGAACCCACCACCCGCCGGAGCCGGAGCACAGTCTTTCATCAGGTCTTGCTCAGCAGGAGACAACCCATCCCACCCAGACTAGGTGAAGCGGGGATCCGTGCCATGCATCGAGTCCTCAAGGCCCCCATCACCATCCTTGCTTTTATCATCGCTGCCCGAGGCCGGGGGTGGAGGTGGAGGGGAAGGAGACACAGGGCCAGGAGCACCCTCCACCCAGACCCGAAGACGAAAACCACCCGCCGCTGGAAAGACATCGATAGATCCACGAATGCAAATTGGGTCCACGCACCAAACCCGAAGCCGAGCTGGTCCAAGGACGGACAGAGAGCCTTGATCCACCTCGATGGGTTTCCCCAGAAGCACCCCAAAGGCCATCAGAAAGGAAAAGGTGCGCATGTTGGAAGGAACGTCATCCACCAACACCCACACATCAGAAAGAGAGGCAATGGCCTTAGACCCAGAGGAGGCGGCTTTGACTGAAACCACAAGATTATTCAGAGGGAGCGTGAAGCTGGTGCAAGAAGACATCATGCAAAGACTCTCTTTAGATGGAAATGTGGCAGCAAACTCAAATTCAGAAAGCTGGCGAATCTGCCAGTCCCATCCGCCTTCGTCCCACAACCGAAGTTCATCAAGGAGGGCCTGAGGGGAGATGCGCTTGTCCTGGACAGAAATCACCCCAACATTGGAGAGCGAGGGATTGGGAGCAACAGAAGGAACCTCCTTGTCCAGGGCAAAGAAGGAACAACCAGGGAGGCCGATCCCGTAATGAATGAAAGAGGGAGGCTTGACACGGCTTTGGCAGTCCACCATTAGGTGGCCGTCTTCCCGACAGATGAGACAAAACGGGGGGTTCTCACAACGAGACTGGAAGTGGCACCGGCGCCACATCCCGCAGTAGCACCGAACGGGCGACGGACAGGGGCCCCCGACCCGCCACGGGGAACGAAACGAGACGGGTCGCCGCCAACCACCGCCGGCGCCGCGGCAGCCCACCACCCAGGGGGACAAGCGAGGGAGGAGACGAAGAATGCCCCGAGGAGCCCGCCCGACTCCCCCTTGCCGCCTGTTCCCAGGGGTCGGCCGCGGCCACCGGGGCATCAGCCACCTGGGGCGGAGGGACCGCCGGCCCGGATCCAGAAGCACGAGGGGACGCCACGACCGTCTCCGACGAGGTCCCCACACGCGAGGCCTGGAGCTTGGCACGGAGCGAGGCCTCGTACTCCAGATCCGCATCGGCATCACCAGATCCGTCTCGCCCCCGCTTGAGGCCGGAGACGGCCTCACTGGAGGACCCGCGGGAACGATCCATCGCCGCCACCGTCGCGAAAGGGAGAAGGAGGGGAGGGGGAGGAGTAGATCTGACGAAGCGACGGACAGGGAAACGGAGCCGACGCAGGTCAGAAGAGGAGGCAGGAAACCCTAGAAAAGGAGGGACCGAACCCTTCCGGACCCATATATAGCCAGAGCCAGCCAGGCCAGGCTCGCTAAGGTGGGCCGAAGGGAGATTGGGCTGAGACAGAGCCGGCCTCGACCCAGGGGCCACAGAAAGAAGGGGGGGAATCAACCGAGGAGCCCAAAGAAGGAGCCGGCCCAGGCCCACCCGGCCCAACAACAGCCAAAGGAGCCCGCACCGAAGCCCAGGGCACCAGCGCCAACCCCGATCCCAGATCTAGGGTTGGCACCGGCGCCGCCGCCGCCGAGGAAGCGAGGACCACCGCCGACGGCGAGACAGGGCAAGCAGCCACCGAAAGGGAAGCAGCCGGCGAATCCAACACAGCCACCCCAGGGCTCACCAGAGAAGCTTCCGACGACCAGGAGACAGCGCGCCGGCGGCCGCGAGCGACACGGTACCAGCCATCCGCATCCACCCCCGCCCCGACCGGCCGACCCCTACCACCCGGAGCAAATTTGCGCCGGCGACCCGCCGCCAAGATAGCCGACGGCCCACCCAGCGGAGCCAAGCGAGAAGGAGGGGGAGGAGCCTCAGAGTCTGAGCCGGAATCATCCGAACCGAGAGCCCAAAACCTATTGGCCCGGGGCACATCCAGGGCCGCAGGGATGGGAGGGGGAGACGCGGGGAGGGAGGGGACGGACCTCGTCGCCGACGGAGAGCCCGGAGGAGAACTCGAGGAGGAGAGGAGGGAGGAGGACGCACGGGGCGGGGACGCTAAGGAGGGGGAGCCGCGGGCCGGCGTCGCCCCCGGAGAGGGGAGCGCAAGAGGAGAAGAGAGCGCCATCCGTTCACGTACCTGTTCAGCTCCATTTACTTCTTCTTTTTTTCAAATTGGGCCATGCCCCCGATTTCATTTCATATATTGAAAAGAAACCGATATTCAGTTCCATTTACACAACAGGCTGGACATGATAGGTAATCTCTAGTTTGTTGTATCATAATTTTTTCCTAGTTCTTTCGTGTCAGCCTAAATCAATGAATCAGTGATGTTAAAATTCTATTACTTTAGTAAAATTTGTTACATGTTTATATTTTACAAAATTTCACATGAACAATTGATTTAGTCTGTCCAGTGTGTTGGTTTTAAATACTATAATACTTGATTTATATTTACAAGTCCATGTTGTTTTATTATTGCTGGTGGACAAACAATAACCTCAAATGAACAAAGTCTTCGTTAATTGGTACCAACTTCCCAATGATGCATTTTGTTAAATTGTTTACATATTTTATCAAATTTGCTTTCATCATAATATGAATTCATATTTTTCATTCTCGTGAATATGTGGTGTACTTCTAACATGCATTACTATGTGTGGTATTCAGAGTTTTTTTATAGCCATTTAGTTTTAGCCCTAGGCTTTGAGAAATCCTGGCTGCGCCTCTGCTGACTGGGCGATGAGTCCATCGTGATACTGCAGTCACCAATCCTGCTACTGCATAATGTGCATGCACTCCCATGGCAGCGCCCAGCTCACGCCTGCCTTCAAGGAATTTTGCAACGGCATCACACAAGTAAGCAAAACAAAACATCATCCTGATCTCTGGCGTGTCATGGTCGCCGCCGATGATGATTTGATGCAAAGTTAAGCAGGCGAATATGGATATCATGGTGCAGGAGGAGAGCTCCTGAGACGGTGATGCTAGCGGCCGGCCAAGCTCTGTGCCCCATGCTCGTCGTCGGGCTCCGCGATTTGTTCTCATGTGCCTATCTATGTCATGTCGTTGAGGATACACCGTAGTGCCGAGGGTGCCAAGTGATCGCCGTGCAGCGACATGGCACGACGTGCACGGGGCGACGGAGGCCAATCCCGCCCGGATCGAGACCATAGGCCTACACGCTTGGAAGAAGTAGAGGATGAGCCTTGGTCGCGGTTGCGGGTTGTATTTACTGGAGGAGGACTGGTCGTGGCTGGGTGTATTTGTGTCGTTCACGGCAAGTTGTGGCACCGTATTATATTGGGACTTGCTAAGGGCGGTGGCTTTGCGTGCACGTATCAGCCTTTTGGTACAGCGCTATGGCACAATGTGAATACGGACGAAATTATGGTAGTAAGAAGCACACATGAATAGTACCACCTCGATGTAAAAAACAATATAGGTGAAAAAAACTGAAAGAGTAAATTCACGGGAAGAAGCGTATTGTGACGGTGAACCCACGGAGTTAATCCATGTTTTATTATTAGGAAAAAATATAAATATACATTTTCTGTTTTCTCTTTTCTTCCTATTCTTTCTGTTTTGCTCTGTAAATTTAAATAGACTTTGAATTTGAATTTTCTTCCAACAGTGAAACGTCCCTAAATTCCAGAGGGAATATTTGTGACTGTGTGAACTTTTTGTTTGGGCATTTTAGACAAATAATTTCTGCAACTTACATTTATCATTTGAGTTTGAATTTTGTTTCAAAACCAAATATGTTTCAAATCCATTTTAGAAAATTGGCAGACGGTCAACATGTCATTTGGACTTGTGGAATTTATTTTCCTGCCAAAGTTAATGCAAAGCCATTTTCATATAATTCCCCTTTGATTTTGAATTGATTCCAAAATAGATCCAATCCAATTCCTGGGGAATTTATTTTGGCTTGAATATTTCTTGGGACTTACTCCCTCCGTCCGAAAATACTTGTCATCAAAATGGACAAAAAAGAATGTATCTAAAACTAAAATGAGTCTAGATACATTCTCTTTTATTCATTTTGATGGCAAGTATTTCCGGACGGAGGGAGTATTAGAGTTGGCCTTATGCCCAAATAATATTTCAAATGGTTTGGTTCCTACCAGGGCTAGGCTTCAACTAATGGCATTGAGATTTTATCCTTTCTAGGCAAACAATCAAGCAATTCAAGGTCACTCACCAGCATTCCTAGGCAATCATGGGTATTTCCTAGAAAAATTTTAATTTCTTGTGAATTTTTCAACATGCAGATTTGGGAAAATATGGGATGTGACAAACAGGTTGGGTCAAGGCCTGGTACGATCCACCGAAGCAAACTGCATTTGGCGCAGTTGGGCACCGCTAAAGTGTAAAAAAAAATTTGGCATAGTTGGCCTCTCATTACCGGTTGTGGATGTTGGATCGAAGGGCATGGCATGGACTTCAGGATGCTCCTTCTGCTTGTTACACTTGCCTTCAGGAGGACACCATGGACCATATATTGGCACAACGCGTTTCCGCGAGGCATGTGTGGTATGGTTGTTTGACAGCTTGCGGGTTAACATACACATACCGGAGGAAGATGACTCTTTCATGGAATTGTGGGAGAGGACTCGTGCAAACTTTCACAAGATGGACAACAGGGGTTTGGACTCGTTTGTCATTGCAACTGCTTGGCATCTCTGGAAGCAAAGGAATGCAAGAGTGCTCAATCGAGTTGAGCAAGTTAGAGCACCTACTAGTTTGGTGCAACAAATTTTGGAAGAGATCAAAATATGGAAATTTGCCGGAGTTGTAGTGGGGTTACTGGATTCATGAGAGAGTAGGCTTTTTCTTTTTTGGTTGGTGTACCCATTGCGATGTTCGCATCCTACCGCGGGTTATTGTAAACAACGCTTTCTTCCTTTTATAAAAATACGGTGCATCGTTGGCGCACTCCAAAAAAAAATGGCTAATAGCTCGTTTCGCTCACATTATTCAGCTACCGATGAATGAGCTAATAGCTCGTTGCTCTTCTCTTCCTAGTAAACCAAGCAACAAACGGCAATGCCAAAGCAAATCTCACTAGTTCTTGCAAGTGGCTAAGAGGGGAAATGGCCCGTGTGGGCATCTAGCCGTCCACGTCCCGGCATAAATCTAATCGCAACAAATCACAGAAAACTACATCACGGTAACAAATCGCCGAAAATTAACTAGAAGGGAGCAACATGCAATGTAATGTCCGGCAATAAAATGGTAGATGGATGCAGCAGTCACAGCACGATGGGTCAGAGGCTTGGGACCCTTTCCCTCCCCGGTTCTTGAACCTCTTGGCCTGCACGCAGCTTCGATTGCTCCTCTGAAGCGGCGGTCGCTTCCGCCCCTTATGGCCTCCGTCCTCCACACTGTCCTCACTCCCTTCCGATGCCTCCTCTTCCCCCTCCTCTTCCTCCTCCCCCGTCGGCTTGTCAAAGCATTCCGGCGCAGGATGATCGCTGCCGTTCTGCACCGCTTCATCAGGCACAGGCCCATGCGGATGCGGTGCGCCGATGATCGCTTCTTCACACGGTGGAATGGCAGGAGGGTGCGGTGCAGTCAGCTCAGAGGTCCCCCCTCGCCCCCAGCATCCACTGCGGCATTTCCTTCCTTCAAGTGAGAATCCTCCAGTAGTTGATGGACCCGAGCAAACGACGTGGCTACCTCGACGGGAAGTGGCCGTTGCTCGAGAAATCGCGTGATGGTTGGGAGCTCCTTCTTGATGCTCTTCACCTACAATATATGAATGATAGGTCACTTAGACTGTGGACAAAGCTTGCCATCATAAGAATTACCTTTATGGACCAGAGTTTACCACTGCAAGCAATTTGAGACCAGGAAATTCTCGTGCCGTGCTCGCTGGTGTAAAAACATCCTCAATCGTTTTACAAGTGGCAGGAACTGCTGTATGATCAGGACGAGTAGCATTGATCAACTGCTCGAAATGTTTGATCTCTGATGCATACTCGAGGCTCCAATCCACTGACGCGTTCCACTGATGTCGCTGGAACCCGCCAACATCGCCGACCGGATGCTGTTCTTGACCAAACTGACGAGCAAATCGATCTGGGAGATATACTTCCCTCACGTTAAAGTTGATCAGCCATGTTCTGGAGAAGCAGACGCTATCGGGTGCCCAGCAGATGTTGGGAATAGATGCAGGATCCATGCCCTTGTAAGGTTCCCAGTTCACCTAACATAAAATACTTGCATTATCAAATTCAAACGCCAAGTAATAATTAATAACAAAGGATAAAAAGTATGGCTACGAATTACCGGAAGGTAAACTCACATCTGAAACTCGAAGCTGACCGAAAGCTTTTCTGATATCTGAAGCTTCCTTTGTTGGTTGGGAGATTGCGTGCCCGGCCCACCTGCACACTCATGGGACCACAAGTGCTGGATCATCCTCCATATCAGGGCGCATCGCTGGAATATATTCATATATCCACCCCTTTGCACAGAAACTCAAAAGATACATTAGAACACTTCCATACTAGAGCAGTGTCACAACTTAGAACAACTTGATTTTAAAAAGAATACTCGAAACAAAGGAAACCTTTTATTCTTTCCAATCGTCCAATATATTTTTTTACCAATTGCCATTCTCCTGTTGATATTCTTTCTCGTTTTAAGAAGTGTCAAGTGTCAACCATGAGCAACTTTGTAAATTCTTAGACAACATCCAATGGCGAAAACTTTATAGATGTTCTGTATATCAAATACATGCGATTAGATCACATTTTCCTTTTCCTGTTCATATTTCTCTGTGAATGTAGCATCATCGATATTCTCAAAAACCTATTATAGTATTTCTTCGTAATGCTAAGAGCTCAAAAAAAATACATTGGAATCTTTTTTCATAATGTAACAGTAGAGCGAGAACCAAACCTTATTTGCAAAGAGTCTATGAAGGACAAAAGGCATTTCATTCTTTCCTATAACATCCAATTCCTTTTTTCAATTGTGTATGAATGTAACATCTCACTTGTGCCTTTTCAGCTCTTATTCCACTGTGCATGCATATATAATTATTTTCTGTTTACAGTAACATTAGGGAACCGAGCATCGCTTGGTAGGGGTGCACGCTCAGCACACCCGCTGGCGAGGCTTACCATTCATCTATTAATCAAAATGCCATGGGTGCTAGTGCCCGTTGTTTGAAAATAAATTAGTCTAGAGTAACATTATCACTGTTCCTCACAAACCTAACGCGAAAAATTTATTCAACAAAGAAGAAGGGTTTGCAAAGTTAAATAGAACTGGAAGAAAATAACCGAAGTAAGATTTGCCCCTGATAAATGAGAGTTTACATACCATGAGCAGAGTGGCGCTGCCGAAGTCTTTTTCTGGCAATAGAGTGAGAAGACGCTAACGTAGAGAGAGCCTTGTAAAGATGAGCAAGAGCAGCAGTGCCCCATGCGTACTCTCATACCTTGTCAAAGTCCGACAAGAGTGGTAAGTACTTTGGAGAGACATAGCCCTTGTCTTTGTCTGAAAACAGAGTTGCTCCAATCAAGTATAAGAGATATGCTCTTGTTTTGCACGCAATTTCTTTATCAGTAGGATGCTCCGAGAGCTGACTAAACTTTGAGTGTAACCAAGAGAGCTTCACACGGCTACCCCTGCAGTCCTTTGAACCAGGAACTCGGCCAAGGTACTGGAGGAGCAGCTCTTCTGACGACATGTTGAGCACAGCCCCGGTGGTCACCGCACGGCCTATGATCGGAATTCCCAATATGTAGGCAGTGTCCCTGAGTGATGGTCCCATTTCAAAGTCATGGAACCTTGCTGTGTTCGTTTCTTTGTTCCAAAGCTCGCAAAATACCCTGAGCACAGTGTGGTTGATGGCCAGATCTCCCATGTATTTCAGATTGCCGAGCCCACTGGCGTCGACTAACTTCTGCTGGTGTTCGTTCAGATTCCATGTCTTGAGCTCCTCCGTCGTCTGGCACACTGATAGTTCACGAGCTTCCTGCATGATTAAGCACCACATGTTATACATGCAGGAACCAAAGGAAGGTTTGGCAAATTGGTGTCACTTGGTTTATGAAGATAACTACCTGATTGCGACCTTTGCCTGTTGGTACCGCCTCCGGGGATTCCATTTAGTTCTGCTGCATAGAGATAAAACACCATAGTTATTTCAAATGGAACAAAACACAGTAAGAAAAAATTCAAACCATGCACTAGGGCTGCATGTGTTATATTATGACAAGATAAAAGCTTACAGACCATAAAACAACCACAAAGTCCAAAAGACAAAACATCAACAACGAAACTACAGTAAATGTTTAGAACTGTTTAGTAAGTGTATGCAAAATAAGAATCCGAGACAGGATCTATTGTTAGAATAAAAAATTAATGGAAGGTCTGAACAGAGCATAGATGATGTGCGGTACCGGTAACAGGAAGTTGGGAAGAATGTAGATTTCAGATCTTGAATGGTTTAGCCTTTAAATTGCATTTAATTATCAAAACCAGTTGTTGGGAGTTTGAATGGTAAAAGGGCAAGCAAATACAGATTGTAATCAACAAGAATGAGAGACAAGACAACGGCATGGAAACCAGAATTCCATAAAAGCATAACCTACTGCAATGACTCAACTCCTTGAAATACGGCGTTAGCAAAATTATTCATGATTGAAGTAAATACGGCGTTAGCAAAATTATTCATGACACAAGTCGTTGAAATACGGAGTTCACAGTGATATGCCTTGCCTACATTGGCACAAGAATAAGAATCAGACTTGGTTGGCAGGCGACAGACACCCAAGGTAAAAGAAAAGGAGCATACTATTACTAACCAACCAGCCAAAGAAGGCCCTTTTTATTTTGTTTGAAAAGTGAGTTGGAAAGAAGGCCGTAGTTGAAGTAAACACAAAGATGCACTATTATGCAACTAGTGTGAGAAACTCATTACTCATTTAAATTGAGTATACATGGGAGGAAGAGAAGCAAGCCCTAAGTTGATACTTGCGCCAGATCAAGAAGATGATCCAGCCATTTAGTACACCGCAGCAAAATAAGATGAGAAACCGGTGTAACAGAATACCAGAGAAACGCATCTGGCCATTAAGGATTTCGCCTTGTAAAGCTTTTTTTTTCTCTCTCTCGAGATAGAGAGAGAACCTTTCCCCTTGTAGAGCGAAGATGATGGACAAGCGTGTCCTCTGGCTTCAAACCCAACCACCATGGCAGCACGCAAGCTTGAGGGGGGAAAGGGCCAAAAACCCCAAAACCCTAATCACGAGCAGTGAATAGAGGCTGGCGAAGGAGAGATCTAGGACGAGAATTAGGAATTCTAGTTGAGTCGAGTCAATCACGAGCAGAGGATGATCCTAGACGACCCCCTTTCATTCAAAAAAATAAAAGGATGATCCTAGACGGAAAAAGAAACTGAACTGAAACGCAAATAGTACAATCGAGAGAGAGAGAGAGAGCAAACCAGGGTGAATCGCAGGAAGACGAAGGAAGTGCAGAATGGATGGAATGGGCAAAGGGCAGCGGCCAGCGGGTTTTGGGCGACGAACGGACTGCTCCTCCTGCTCTACTCTTGGCGGTCATATAATTATGACTGGCCTGACTCTGGCTCCTTTTGGGAAAGGAAAGGCTCGCGCTGACATGCGGGTCCAGTGGACGCCCGTGGAGCCGAAACGTGGCACCCAGGACAGCATGCATTGCAAGCTCGCTCTCTCTTTTTCTGTAGAGCAGTCCAAATTTATGGCAATTCCTGAATGGTGCTACTTGACAACCAACCGCGTCCCTTGCCCACCCACGGCTGCCTCGCCAGTTTCTCGTTCAGATTGTTTCTTGTTGATGAGTAGGAGTAGGAGTAGGAGTAGGGGTAGATCTAGCGAGAGGCAACCATGCCAAAGCCATCCGGGACATGGTAATTTCCCTACATTCTCACCCTGCATGACTGCAACATTTCCTCTCAAAATTCAAGATTGGGCGTGCCCCCAACATGAAATTCTGAGAGACCACCGTGCAACATCCCATCCTGGCATTCTGTCATGGCCAGCACTTGCGCATATCTACAAAGCACAGCATCACCAAAACGCAAGTGCCGCAGATTAACTGGAGAGGAAGGATAGCAGTGCATACGCCACAAAGGTTGCGCGGCATCTACCTTGCCCCACCAGCCTACACGACTCATGTACGCATGCCAAAGGCCAGGTTTTCACTCACCAGTCACCACGACCAAAGGCATACAAACGCTACATAAAAAACAGTAAACTGTCTGCGGCAGCGCGACGACAGGTCCACTACTTTGTACAATGCCCAAGACCAAACGACGGGCAGCGTCAGTCCCTTATCAGAGGAAGATCGGGTTGGTCTCCTCGGCCCCAACCCCGTCCCTGTGCTTCAACATTTTGAGCTGCACGCACATCCTTCCACTCCTTCGGACGCCCTGGTTGCTCCTCGGGGCTCCGGATTCCTCACACCTCCGCCTCCTTGATTCCGGCAAGCTCGAGTCTCCAGACGAAGACGACTCTGCTGTCAAATGCGACATTTGCCAGGGATCCATCACCTCATTTTCCTTCAACGCTTCCCCTCTGTTTAGCAGAGGCACGGTGCCATCCAACACCCTGTCACACTTGCTAGCCTGATAAGGCACCAGCGCACCTGCATACCGGTCTACCCCGCAGTCCTGAGGGCTTGAAGGATCTTCAGAGACCAAAGGTTTCCTCGCCCTCTTTCTTGGATTCTTTGCTCTCACATTCTTGCTCTGAGCTGCTTCATCTTTCCTTTCATTGCTCTGCGGTGGGGAATAAGTTTTGATCATCATGCTCACCCTCTCTAGGAAGCTTGCAACCTCCACGGGGAGTACCTGTCCCTCCAGATAACGATCAATTACCGGGAGATCATTCTTTAAATCTTCCACCTACAACCCACAACCGATGATCACATCAAGGATCACCTCATATACTAAAAATGTACAAAGAAAATAGATTCCTATTGGGACCTTACCATCATAGAGAAGTTTTGAGATGCATTCCGGCTGCATCTGGTACTGCTCTGTCCAGCTATAGACTCACTCGGGAGGGAGTTTATATTAGCTCCCGTAGAAGGGATAAAACGACAACCAACCAATTGATGGAAGTCATCAATCTCACGAGCATACTCAACCCTCCAGTCTTTCCCTTTACTCCAAGTTCTTCTTGCCCACATTGGCACCTGATAGAGGCGACCTTGCTCCCTCCCAAACTGCCTATTGAACCGGTCAGGTACATACACCTCTTTTATGTTAAAGCTGATTAGCCATGTCCGAGAGTGGCAAATGTTATCTGCTGCGATGCAATATCCTGGAACAATCGCTGGATTTATGTCCTTGTAAGGATTCCAGTTGACCTGAAGAAATGATTAAGAAATTAATTCAACAGCAGTTCATTTGTAGGAATAAATTATAAAATAGGTAATTTGCACTTGCATCGGACAACTGAAGCTGCTCGAAATCCTTTCTCCATTCCATAACTTTCTTTCTCTGCCCACGTGTTGTTCCTCCAAAGTTCCATCGGCATGCCCGGGGCAGCAACGTGTTCTGATTCTTTTGTTGGGGTTGAGTCAAAGGAATATACTCGTAAATCCAAGCCTTGTAGGAACAAGGGGAATCTCTAATTAGTGAACAAGATGGCACAAAGCTAGAGATAACAAGAGAAATCTCTAATTATTGAACAAGATGGCACAAAGCTAGAGATAACAAGGCAAATCTCTAATTATTGAACAAGATGGCAGAGATAACAAGGCAAATCTCTAGTTAGTGATCAAGATGGCACAAAGCTACACACATCTTTCCTACTTATAAAGATTGGAGTTGATGGTGAGTTCACATGTGGGACCATATAAATAAACAAATGCACTTCTACCCATATGTGGGACTAGCAACCTTCCAAAAGATATAATAAACAAATGTTACTATTGTGAGACCTATCCCATCCCAGATAAGAATATACACTGCTACCCTAATATGAGCATAACACTCTTATAAAAACACAGATTATAAATGCGTACGATTCCAATTCAAAACCATGGTCTTTATTTTAATTTCTCTACCCAATCAATTCTTCCAGTTCTTTAGCATAGTAGAAGAGAGCGAACACATTGCAATTTCAACGTGGTCATAGACGTTGCCCTCCTACCAAATCCAAGATCTTGTACATTCAAATTACTCATGTCCATTCGCCTATGTTTTAAAATTTAAATGTTATCTCACTGTAAATCTTGCAAAGGACCTTTCCTTATATATATAACGCTTCCTTTTTAATCATAAACCATGCAATAGACATAAGACATCATCATCTTTTGATATTTCCTAAGCCAGTAGTAACGCACGGGCATTCTGCTAGTAACACTAAATACACAAGAGACAATACCATGAGCAAAGTTGCACTCCCGAGAAACTGGGTAGTAGCATTTGGTGTTACTGCAACAGACAATCCTCTGTACAAATGAGCAAGGGCTGCAGCCCCCCAAGCATACTCATGTATCTTCCTGAAATCCCCCAAAAGTGGTAGGTATCTTGGGGATACAAATCCCCTCATTGTGTCGGGAAATAAGGTGGAGCCAACCAAATATAGAAGGTACGCTCGGGTGCTGAATGCAATGTCATTGATGGTGGGGTTTTCTGGCAGTTGATGGAATTTCCTGTACAACCAGGTTAATCTGATCAATCCACATAGTTGCTCTCCGCTTCCAGGGCTCTCTCCTAAGTAATGCAAGCACATGCGATTCACAGCTTCATCACCGATGGGTTCTGCCGTCACCACATGACCAGTCACTGGGATTCCTAGAATATATGATACGTCACGGAGAGACGGTGCCATTTCAAATCCCATGAAATGTGCAGTATTTGTTTCGTTGTTCCATCTCTCACAGAAGGCTGTAAGCAAGGAACGGTCAATGGTAAATCCTGTCGTAAGAGCAAGATGTCCAAGACCACTAGCATTGACTACTTGTTGTTGTTCATCAGTTAGAATCCATTCTTTTAGCTTCCGTGTCTGCTGGCTTGGTAGCAGAACACCATACCGCTGTAGAAAATAGAGCTTGTCAGTACATATTTTTGCTCACAACGACCGAGTGAAATGGAGGAAAGAGCCACGTACTGTCCAGGTTTGCGAGCTACCAACTGCTCTTCGGCCATTTGGTTTTTGTTGCTGTGTTGTCTGATCATGAGCTGTGGGATTCATCTTATCCTGGAAAACATGGTAAAAAAATGAAGGTAAATGTTCCACGTCCACTATTGTTAAGCAAAAAGGTAGACCGAACAGGGATGTTGTTATTTGTGCAGATCCAGTTGATACAAATGATGTGTAAAAAAACTAAAAAGGAAACAACATATTGGAAGCAATACACTAGAGTGCATGTTCCAGAATAATGACAAGCGACACCATTTCTTATAACTGTTGAAAGTGATGCCCCAGCAATCACTAGATTCAATTACACACCATTTCTAACGGAATATTTTGAGCAGTAAAATAACGCACAGGGTCTGATAAGTTAAGGGATGATTGTGCAACATAAATATAGTCAAGCACACAATAATTCAGAATTTCAGATAGACAACGTCTATGGGAAATACATTTTTTAGTTAAAGTATGTTTTGAACATTTTCCTGCCCTATAATTTGCCGACTACCCACCACTCCCAGTGGTAGGATGATTCATGGATAGTGGGAAAGCACAAGTAAAGTGCATTACATACACATGCACAAAAGCTCCATCCATGGCCACTATTTGTTCTAAAATCTAAACAGTGGCCGGTGTAGAATTTGTTTTTACTGTTTTTTTGGCAGAAATATCAGTGAGGTCAGTCTGAGTAATAATAATGCTTTTCCCTTAAGTAATCAGCTGTGGAGATGAGCATGATACATCTTTAGATGCCACCAGTATGTTGCAACTTTTCAAGGTCCACAAACAGATGTCTAACAAAACAAAATAAGAGGGCAATTATTGGGACACTCGAAATAACTTCAACCTTTTGTAGTAAATGATCCAGGTACAAGAGTTGGCACCAAATCATGCCAAGTTTGGGGGGCAGCCCAGTGCATGTAGCTCCCGCTTGCGCAGGGTCAGGGGAAGGGTCCGGCCACTTTGGGTCTTTTGTACGCAGCCTTTCCCTGCATTTCTGCAAGAGGCTGTTTCCAGGACTTGAACCCGTGACCTCATGGTCACAAGGTAAATATTCATAAATACTAATTCATTTCTCCAATCAAGTTAGCTCTATAGCCTCTGATGATAAATCGTTGTGTAAAGCACAGTAACCAGGACCTGGGTTTGACCAGGCCAAGGAAAAGGGTCGTGAGACGAGAATCACGGCATCTCTAAGAGTAAGGCTCCAAGGGGGTTATTGTTCTTCGGGGTGGCAGCTTGGGGTGCGGGACATGATCCTGATGAAACCGGATAAGTGACCTAATAACAATCTATTTCATGCAATATAAAGTCTAAGCACGTGACAAAAGGAGAAACGCAAAATGGAACCTTTGCTGGTGTGTGTACGTTATCACCTAGGTAGATCCAGCTTTTAATGAAGCGATATAGCATGAGTTTTCAATGTTCTCATGGCAGATCCAGCAAATGGGCACAACATGGCAAACAATAAACAGACTGATTCTGTTTTGTCAAATATAAGTTTTTCCTAGAAAAGCCTTACATTAATAAGTGCCGTGAAAACCTGCCGGGTCAGCAAATCATGCAGGGTGACTGTGCTGTGTGCAATCATCGCAATAGCTCGAGATGAAACACATGTAAGACAGCAAGATTCACCCATCCAAAAGAAAATTTATCATAATTAAGATTTAAGACTGATCCAGAATTATTACACTTTAGAAGTTAGTACAATCTTGTCCTCAAAATTAAATTAAATCTGGCTGCATGATTTGTGTTATGTACTCTTCTCATATTGAACTAGGGGAGTAAATGCTCCGTTTGGCGTTGTGGTAGGTGGTGGCCTTACCCCAAATAACTAGTTTGTGCAGCACTGCACCTGCAAACTACCACTAAATAGAGTGTTGGAAATTCAAAATATGAAATATTTGACTTGATTGCCATATTTAATTTGACTAAGAACAGAACTTGGTTAGCTTGAAGTTAGGTCCATACATGCAGATCTTGCCCTAAACGTAGAACGCTATCCTCCAAGGCGCTAGCAGATATCAGCATTATTCAATCCGCGAGATGAACCTCAGCTCTCTCGCCCCTTGGGCTCCATCCCGCCATGTAATTGTTTGTCGATGAACTGGAACCTCAGAACCAAATTCAACTTATTCCATCACAGTTGATCTTTTATGTACTGTAAGATGTACAACTAATCCGTTCAAAGCTGGGTCGCAATTGAAACGAATGGGAAAATGAAACAATATCCATAATATCTATCGGTATGCGGAAAACTGTGTGATTTATTTATTTTGCATCCATCAATGCCTTGTTAATCCAAGTAAAATGGCAACTCCGGAAAAGAAAGGCACTCAACCATCTAAAATGAGGTCTTTTGCAATGCAGCGACAGAGTGCAGAACAGTCCATGCGTCTACCATGGGAAGTCACAAGAATCAGGTATGTCAGCGGAAGAACCAACCAAACCCACACGCTACACTTGTTCTCACCACCACACGCTGAATGATTCGAACAAACCGCAAGGCGGACCCGCGGCGAACGCAGCAATCACCACTACTTTGGCAAATGGTAAGTCAGGCGGCGCAATCAGTTCAGTTGCCACCAGGGAACACGCATGCATGGAACAACTACACAATGCATTAAACCTACGCTGCCTACTTTTTTGCATAGCATTCCAGTCACGATTCACGAAGCCCCCTTACCACGAACACCCAAGGATGAGATTACGGAGAAGTGACATCGATGGATCTAAGAACGAGGGCTCCGTCTAGCCGAGCCCGATAGTGATAGGGATGTTGAGAATGACGGGGAGTCGGAGAGTACCTGCTCGCCGGCGAGGGGCGGTAGGTGACGCGCCGCTTGCCTCCGCCTCCGGAGGCTGTTAGGGCACCTCCTTTCCCCTTCCCTGGGGTTTGGGCGGAGGCGGAGGCGGAGTCGGGAAAGTGAAGAATGAAGCAGGCGGGGCCCACGAGGAGAAAAGCTCATCGAGCGAGCAGCATCTTCGAATTGCTGTTATAAGTACTTACAGGCTTCCATGTACATCAATGTGGCTGTAGTTTAGTGGTGAGAATTCCACGTTGTGGCCGTGGAGACCTGGGCTCGAATCCCAGCAGCCACACATCTTTTTTTTTTTTTGCTATGCACAAACTCGTTTATCTCTTAAATCCTCACAATGCAATTTGCTATGCAGCAACTCAGTTGTATCTCTTAAATCCTAAGTACAGTTTGTGCACAGTGTCTCTGCTTGCACAAGTCTGAAGAAGTAGCAGATCTTGTGGAAAATGCGAATGGAGGCCCGTGGAGACCTGGGCTCGAATCCCAGCAGCCACACATCTTTTTTTTTTTTGCTATGCACAAACTCGTTTATCTCTTAAATCCTCACAATGCAATTTGCTAGGCAGCAACTCGTTGTATCTCTTAAATCCTAAGTACAGTTTGTGCACAGTGTCTCTGCTTGCACAAGTCTGAAGAAGTAGCAGATCTTGTGGAAAATGCGAATGGAGGCCGAGCATCAGGTAGGCCATTTAGGCCTTGTTCGTTTAATCCTCCTCCCAAGGGGATTGGAGTGGATTGGAGAGGAATTTGGCTTGTAGGGGATCTAATCCCCCTCAATCCCTGCCAATCCCCCTCACAAACCACCTCAACCGAACAAGGCCTTAAGTGTGCTAGGGATGTGTGCCCTCCCGGTATTTCTGGTTCATGCTCCCTCGTATCGCTGCACCATCGCGTGTATTGAGGGCAGGCCAGCTAGCACGTGTAGGTACAGAATCTAGGCATTTAAGTAGTTGTTCTCAGGTCCATTCGACTCCACATCCTCTCCATACTGAACATAGTACATCTCCCACGGGCACAGTCGAAGGAATCCCGGCAGGCACGCCCGGCCACCAGCTCGGTTATTGCACACGTGGCTTAACTATGTCCAGCAGACACGGATCTAGTAATAATTAATAAATAACCAAATCACTAGGCCGCCTAAACAGCTGCTCACCAAGATGATGTCGATTTTGAGGCTGTAAAACTAATTTACAGGATCAGGGGCAAATGCCAAGTTGCGCATAACAATAATGACCGAGTCAGGAGCACTGAATTTTGTCTAACCACCGGCAATCTGACAGTCTTAGCAACCTAATTAAGATTTTTGTGAATGTTGCATAAACTAGTGGGTAAACAGACCTGACCCTGCAAGATAGTAGCTGAAAAACTATTACCATGTTAATAAAAATGATTTGTACATTTAATGCATCAACATTAACACACAAATCTTCTGATCGTCCCACATGCCATTTGCACTGGTGCATGTCTGAACTTAACTAGGATTGGTAGGAGCAATCAACAGATTATCACACACAGGGTAGACAAATTTCCAACATACTCTGTTATGCCTAATCATTTGCATTCGTAGGAGCAATCAATAGAACCTAATCATTTGCATTTTTTAACAACAGAAAAAAGCACCATTAGCCATGAAAACATCATCAACCAGCTAAATCAAGAAGTAAAAGCTGAAGAATTCCTCACCTGATGAGGAAACTAGTTATATCAAGATCGATCAAGATGCTTATTTGTCTCAGTGATAAAGAAACACACAATCTGAAGGCACCAGATGCATATTTGCTTAAAGATATTGCATTTTTGCAATTTTTGTGATGGGCCACGTGCTTGCTCCCACTGCCAGGCATGACTACAGTACACATATTCTTGGAAGCACTAAAACAACATAGGCAAAATGAAAGAATCGAACTAGGGAGGTTATGTGTGGAAGCATCTGTTCCAAGCTGTCAGAAAGTTCAAGGGTGATGTTTCCAAGGAACCCAACTATGCATATTGTTGGATGGCATCTTTTTCTCTGGGGGCAGAACTGCACATTTTTTCAACCATTTGTCGCATTTTGTCACCTTGCATTCTTAGTTGAACTGAACCTAAGACAAATCTGCGGAATTTGAAGGGAATATGGATTAGAAAGAGTTGGCAAAAAAACACAGAAGATATATGTTAAAAATGTCTAACAAAAATTTCTGATGCTAGGCATAACAAAGATGTTAACAACCGCCAATTCTGCACATTGGGGAAGGGCACTTGTATCTATCCATGGCACATGTGAGTTGGCAAGAAGGCAATACTACAAGATTGCAGAAATAGGAAAATGCTTCAGATTAAACACCTTCTACTAAAGGGTTGAGATCACAGACCATATCAGCATGGTGCTGATCAGGAACCACAAGTGCATCATCATTGTTTTCTGCACATCTAACCCATAGATACTATCCATCAGAAACCAAGCAAAGGAGCAACTTAGGTTTTTTCTTTACATGAGAATGGGCAGTGCAAAAAGTTGGGACTGTATGAATTAGCACCGCAAAGAACACATGTTGGCAAAATTAAGCCGATGTGGCACATACGCATGGGTAAGGATAACATTTTCTCTCATGATTATCCGTCACATATATTGTCTAAAAACATCACAGTAAATTCGGATCTAGGCAGCAACAGGATGAGGAGAGACCTATCCAGTTCAAACGAAGGGGATTACAAGCAAACAAAAGGAAATCACATCTGTACAAAAGTACAAGCATCAGAGAGCACTCTATTCTAGATTATCAACACAAATGGTATACATCTGGATCGAGCCATGCAGCCAAATCAGCCGTACCAAAGGAATATAAGGAACAAACTTGAAATTGCCAAGAAACGTGCAAATCTAGAACAGATGAAACCCATCTAAGATAAAAGCTTAAGTACATGAGGTGTGATCCAGCCTCACCGACGAAAACAATGAAGAAAATGATTTCTCCCGGCCGGATCCGTGGACAAGGACCTCGCCCTGGACAGATCCGGTGTTCCGCAAACTCGAGGGGATCCGGTCGCCGGAGTGGAAGAGGACGCGGGATCCGGGTGATTTGGCAGTCAGAGTGGAAGAGGACGAGCGCTCGGGCCGGCGCTTCGGTCGCAGGAGCCGAGGGAGGGTGGGGCTGCACCCGGTCTCCTGGCCACGGCTGAAGGGGAGCGTGGTCGCCGACGACCACCACCGCGGGAACTACGCACAGATGAGAAAGAGAGAGGGAGGGGGATGGCTGGGCGACGGAACAGGAACGAGAACGACAGAGAAAGAGCGTCATAGGTTGAGCAGAGAGGACACGAGCAGGCTGATGGGCCAAACATGTACGCGCGGGCTGTATCCCAGACCGTATATGGATGCATAGGCTTACACGAGCCGACACGAGCCTGCCAACAGGCTGACAGATTCCAGATCTCAAAGCCCATTCCAACAGCCAGGATACCGGCCTACCTGATGCTCGGCCACCAAAAGCCCTCACTCCAGATCTTGCGGCTACAAACAGCAGTCTTAACTGTCCTGGCATCAATTCTGCAGTGGTAGGGCATTCACAACCCATAAGTTTATTTTTAAACGGGTTCACAACCGACAAGTAGCAACACCATGTTCCCAGATTGCTTTTGCCAAAAACAAACTCCAGACTGCTTTTGGAATGAAGCCGGCTGGTTTCTGTTAGATGTGTATAGTCCCTTTTCGGTATATCCCCGTTGTATAAGGGGTTTTCTGCACTTTGTCACACATGTATATGTAATGGCCTTTGGCCCTCAGGAAAAGTAGTTGTTGTTTATCCAACATGGTATCAGATGTTAGGTTCCTCTCTCTCTCGCACGCTGCAACTCTGTGCTAGCTCCTCCCCCAATCCACCCCGTCCGGCCCTTCTCGCCGCTGATCTGGCCACCCCGGCTGTCCTCGCTGCGGATCTGGCCGCCCCAGTCCTCCTCACTGCGACTCCGGCCACCCCGGTCTGCTCCGCTGCCCGGCCCCGTCGCCTCCTCCGCCTGGCCGCTGCCCTGTCGGGCCTGCTGCTTCGCTCGGCCTGCTGTTGTGCTGCTGCTTCACTTGGCCCCCGTGTCTTCTCCCCGGCCGCCCCTGCTCCAGCGGGCACTGCTGTCCTCGAGCGCCGTTGGCTCCCGCTCTGGATCGGGTCTCGGGCACTGCTGCTTCGCTGCTGCCCTGATCCATTTCGGCCCTCGGGTGCTGCTGCAGATCGGGCCTTGTTCGCCTGCTCGATCCCCCTCTCGTGAGCATCTCTTCCCCGCTCGGTTTCTGGCCTCGTGAGCATCTCTGCCCGATCCAGATCGGGCCTTCGTTGACTTCCAAAAAAAAAGGCAGAATCAGCACCAAGGGATACCTTAGTATGTCATCCTTGGGCTATGTGGTTGTTCCTCGCTGCTCGGTGATCTTTGATGGCACCAACTATGCTGAGTTCGCCGGTTTCATGTGTATTCATATGCGCGGTCTTCTGTTGTGGGGTGTTCTCTCTGGCGAGGTACACTGTCCGCCGTGCCCTGTTGCTCCGGTGGTGCCTGTTCCGCCAGTACCGCCGGTACTTGCTGCTGATGCTTCTCAGGCTGATCGGGATGCAGCCAAGGCTCTTGATGCTGCTGCAGTTGATGCCTATGATCAGCAGGTATCTGCTTACTCTGATGCTCTTTCTGTCTACCGGGATGATCTGTCTGCTTACACTTAGTGGTGCAATGATGATGCTCGAGCTGCTGCTGTTCTCACTGCCAGTGTCCTCCCTTAGTTTGCTTCCGAGTTCATGGCCCTTGGCACTGTTGCAGCGATGTGGTCCTATCTTTGTCAGCGCTATCAGCCCTCTGGCGATGCTTTATACCTCTCTGTGGTGCGTCAGGAGCATGCTCTTCAGCAGGGTGACTCATCTGTTGATGAGTTCTATTCACAGTGCTCTGCCATCTGGCGTCAGCTTGACTCACTGCGGACAGTTGTTTGTGGCACTTGCCGTTGTTGTCAGACTACGCGGTCTGACTTGGAGTTTCAGAGGGTTCATGAGTTCTTATCTCGTCTCCGCTCTGAGTTTGAGCCCAGGCGTGCTCACCTGCTTGCTCGTGGTCGTGTTCCTATCTCGGAGGTGCTTGCCGAGCTTCGTGCTGAGGAGAAACGCCTTCGCTCTGCTGGGTTGCTTCTGGTTCCGTCAGTGTTGGCTGCCCGGGCTCCTGTGTCGTCTGCTCTCCTCACTGCTCCGCCGTTCCTGCCTACTCCTCCAGGGGGGGAGCCGTCCTTCTTATGCTAAGAAGGGCACGTCGCGCCGTGACACCGTCTGTGGTTACTGCTCCCGGCAAGGTCACCCAGAGTCTGATTGTCGTCAAAAGAAGCGAGACCAGAGGCGCTCCTCCTCCAGTGGACCTCCTGTGTCTTCCTCGACTCCGTCACTCACTGACCAGGACATTGCTCGCCTCAAGCGTCTTCTTGCTTCCTCAGGCTCCTCGTCGACTGGCTCTGCTGCTGCTGTGACTGCACCCTCTTCCTCACCATCACAGGCTTCTACACAGTCAGGTACATCTTCGTGGGTTCTGGATTCTGGAGCCTCTTTTCATATGTCTGCTGATTCTTTTGCGTTGTCTTCTCTCCGACCTCTTGATTCGCCTGTTAATGTTATTACTGCCGATGGCACATCTCTTCCTGTTGCTAGTCGTGGTATTCTTTCCACTCCATCTTTTTCTGTTCCGAGTGATTCACATGTTCCTCGCCTTACCATGAATCTTTTTTCCGCTGCCCAACTTACTGATTCTGGTTGTCGGGTCATTCTTGATACCGACTCTTGCTCCATTCAGGATCGTCGCACCAAAGCTTTGGTTGGTGCTGGCCCCCGGTGCCGTGAGTCAGCGGGCCTTTGGGAGATTGACTGGCTTTGTGTTCCTTCCGCTGCCACCACATCTGCCAGCTCTCATGCTCTTGCTGCCTCTTCGTCTGCGTCTTTCCAGCAGTGGCATCATCGACTTGGTCACATCTGTGGCTCTCGCCTATCTTCCTTAGTGCGTCAGGGCCTCTTAGGGTCCGTATCTGGAGATGTCTCCTTATATTGTAATGGTTGCAGACTTGGCAAACAGACTCAGTTACCTTATCCTACCAGTGAGTCTATATCTCAGCGTCCTTTTGACTTAGTTCATTCTGATGTCTGGGGTCCTGCTCCCTTTGATTCGAAAGGTGGTCATCGCTACTACGTTTTGTTTATTGATGATTTCTCTCGCTACACTTCGCTTTACTTTATGAAATCTCGTAGCGAGGTTCTCTCCATATACAAACGTTTTGCTGCCATGGTTCGCACCCAGTTTGCCACGCCCATTCGTACTTTTCGTGCTGACTCCGCTGGAGAGTATATCTCTCAGCTGTTGCGTGGTTTTCTCGCGGACCAGGGAACTCTTGCTCAGTTCTCCTGTCCTGGGGCTCATGCTCAGAATGGTGTTGCCGAGCGAAAGCATCGTCATTTGCTTGAGACGGCTCGTGCGCTGATGATTGCTGCTTCCCTTCCACCCTATTTTTGGGCTGAGGCTGTTTCCGCATCCACCTATCTCATCAACATTCAGCCATCAACTGCTCTGCAGGGTGGCATTCCTATGGAGTGTCTCACTGGTCGCTCCCCAGACTACTCAGCTCTTCGTATGTTTGGATGCGTCTGTTATGTTCTTCTTGCTCCCCGAGAACGCACCAAACTGACTGCTCAATCGGTTGAGTGTGTTTTCCTTGGCTATAGTGATGAGCACAAGGGCTATCGATGTTGGGATCCCGTGGGTCGTCGCTTGCGCATCTCGCGTGATGTGACTTTTGATGAGTCTCGTTCTTACTACCCACGTTCTTCTTCCTCGAGCTTCTCCGTGGACGACCTTTCTTTCCTTCTCCTTCCCGATACACCCTGCTATGTGCCTCATGTGTCACCTCTTCCTCCGGCACCTCTCCTTCCTTCTCCTTCACCACCAACCCCGTCTTCTCCATCCTCCTCCTCCACCTCTCCCCCATCCTCTCTAGTCCGTCGCCCTCTATCACCGTTTCCTCTCCACTATACTCGCCGCCCTCGTATTGAGCATGCTTCTCCTGACGTGTCTGACGCGCCTTCCACCTCTGGTGAGCCTCTGTTCATGCCTACCCCGGTTCACAACCTTCGTGCCCGGCCTCGTCCTCCGCCTGATCGCTACTCTCCTGATTGGTACGGTCTCTCTGTTCTTGCTGAGCCCACCTCCTATCGGACTGCCATGACTCAGCCTGAATGGCAGCTTGCGATGGCCGAAGAGCTTGCTGCTCTTGAGCACTCTGGCACATGGGATCTGGTTTCCCTCCCTTCTGGTGTTCGTCCCATCACCTGCAAGTGGGTCTACAAGATTAAGACCCGCTCCGATGGTTCTCTTGAGCGCTACAAAGCTCGTCTTGTGGCCCGTGGTTTTCAGCAGGAGCAGGGACGCGACTATGACGAGACATTCGCTCCTGTTGCTCACATGACCACTGTTCGCACTCTTCTTGCCGTGGCTTCTGTTCGTCAGTGGTCTATCTCTCAACTTGATGTCCAGAACGCCTTTCTAAATGGCGAGCTGCGTGAGGAGGTTTACATGCATCTCCCGCCGGGGTACTATGCTCCTGACGGCATGGTGTAACGCCCCCGATTCAATCGTACACTAATCATGCACGCAAATGTGTACGATCAAGATCAGGGACTCACGGGAAGATATCACAACACAACTCTACGAATAAAATAAGTCATACAAGCATCATAATACAAGCCAGGGGCCTCGAGGGCTCGAATACAAGTGCTCGATCATAGACGAGTCAGCGGAAGCAACAATATCTGAGTACAGACATAAGTTAAACAAGTTGCCATAAGATGACTAGCACAAACTGGGATACAGATGGAAAGAGGCGCAGGCCTCCTGCCTGGGATCCTCCTAACTACTCCTGGTCGTCGTCGTCAGCCTGCACGTAGTAGTAGGCACCTCCGATGTAGTAGGGTCGTCGTCGACGGTGGCGTCTGGCTCCTGGACTCCAGCATCTGGTTGCGACAACCAGAAAGAAAGGAAAGGGGAAAAAGGGGGGAGAAAGCAACCGTGAGTACTCATCCAAAGTACTCGCAAGCAAGGAGCTACACTACATATGCATGGGTATATGTGTAAAGAGGCCATATCAGTGGACTGAACTGCAGAATGCCAGAATAAGAGGGGGATAGCTAATCCTGTCGAAGACTACGCTTCTGGCAGCCTCCGTCTTGCAGCATGTAGAAGAGAGTAGATTGAAGTCCTCCAAGTAGCATCTCCAAGTAGCATATCCAGGTAGCATCTCCAAGCGCATCCAGGCATCGCATAGCATAATCCTACCCGGCGATCCTCTCCTCGTCGCCCTGTAGAAAAGCGATCACCGGGTTGTCTGTGGAACTTGGAAGGGTGTGTTTTATTAAGTATCCGGTTCTAGTTGTCATAAGGTCAAGGTACAACTCCAAGTCGTCCTGTTACCGAAGATCACGGCTATTCGAATAGATTAACTTCCCTGCAGGGGTGCACCACATAACCCAACACGCTTGATCCCATTTGGCCGGACACACTTTCCTGGGTCATGCCCGGCCGCGGAAGATCAACACGTCGCAGCCCCACCTAGGCAAAACAGAGAGGCCAGCACGCCGGTCTAAACCTAAGCGCACAGGGGTCTGGGCCCATCGCCCATAGCACACCTGCACGTTGCGAGGGCGGCCGGAAGCAGAACTAGCCCCCTTAATACAAGAGCAGGCTTACGTTCCAATCCGGCGCGCGCCGCTCCGTCGCTGACGTCTGAAGTGCTTCGGCTGATACCACGACGTCGGGATACCCATAACTACTCCCGCGTAGATGGTTAGTGCGTATAGGCCAGTAGCCAGACTCAGATCAAATACCAAGATCTCGTTAAGCGTGTTAAGTATCCGCGAATGCCGAACAGGGCCAGGCCCACCTGTCTCCTAGGTGGTCTCAACCTGCCCTGTCGCTCCGCCACAAAGTAACAGTCGGGGGCCGTCGGGAACCCAGGCCCACCTCTACCGGGATGGAGCCACCTGCCCCTTCAGCCCCCATCTCCGAACAGTATCACAGGTAATGTAACAGTGTAAAGTATATAGTATATGCCCGTGATCACCTCCCGAAGTGATCACAGCCCAGTAGTATAGCATGGCAGACGGACAAGAGTGTAGGGCCACTGATGGAACACTAGCATCCTATACTAAGCATTTAGGATTGCGGGTAAGGTATCAATGACTGTAGCAGCAATGACAGGCTATGCATCAGAATAGGATTAACGGAAAGCAGTAACATGCTACACTACTCTAATGCAAGCAGTATAGAGAAGAGTAGGCGATATCTGGTGATCAAAGGGGGGGCTTGCCTGGTTGCTCTGGCAAGAGAGAGGGGTCGTCAACTCCGTATTTGAACTGGTCAGCAGCAGCGTCGGTCTCGTAGTCTACCGGAGAGAAGAGGGGGAAGAAATAATGAATACAGAGCAAACAAAGCACCACAAAATATCAAGGCAATACGCGGTGTTCGGTGTGCCCTAACGCGGTAGTAGGTGATACCGGTGAAGGGGGAAAACCCCGGGAAAGTATTCCCGGTGTTTCGTGTTTTCGGGCAGAGGAGTTGGAGGGGGAAAGTTGCGAGTTCGATAGGTTAGGGGAGTGTGGCGGACGAACGGGTTGCGTATCCGGAATCGTCTCGTCGTTCTGAGCAACTTTCATGTACAAAACATTTTCATCCGAGTTACGGATTATTTTATATGATTTTCCAAAGATTTAAGCAATTTCCGGGATTATTCTTAATTCGAAAATAAAATGGTTAATTGCTAGATACACCCAAAAGTGTACCCAGCCGGAGTGCTCGTATGGCTGACAGCGGGCCAGGGAGGTTCCAGTCAGCAGAGTTGACCCAGTCAACATTTGACCGGTCAAAAGGTCAATAGGGTTTGGGTCCCACTTGTCATTGGCTCATCTAGCTAACTGCAGTTTTAAAATAACTATTCTACTTCATTAGGTTAACTAAGATTAATTAATTAAGTTAATTAAATATTTAACTAATTAATTAATTAATTAATTATTTGTTAATATTATTTTTTTAACCCCTTTTTTTCAGAAAAGGGGGGCGTGGGCACCACTGGGCAGTGGCCCATAGAGCCAATCTGGTGACGAGCGAACGGGCACAGGGGCGTGGAAGTGGGCGCCCGTACCCAAGGAGGGGGCGAACCCAAGCAAGGCGGGACGCTGGCGCCGGGCGCCGCCCGGGGCGTGGTCGCCGGCGACGAGGGGAGCCGCCGGATGGACCAGTGGAGGAGGGATGCGGCGGCGGTAGTGCGGCAGGGGAGAGCGGGGGTGAGCGCGGGCGCCGGCTCCAAGCGCGGCCAGCCGGGGCCTCGGTGAGCATCGACGAAGTACTGGGGCGAGGGGGAAGGGCCGGGGCGGGGTCGAGGAGGCGGTCCGGCAGGGGGGGGTCCGAGAGACGGCGTCAGTGGCGGAGAACGGCGGCGATGGGAGGGGGTCGGAGCATGGCAGGGAGCCATGCGCCGGCGCGGACGACGCGGGCGTGCAGGTGCGCTGCTGGAGCGCGGGGAAGAGGAGAAGGAGGGGGTCCTCACAAAGGGTTGCAGGGTCATGGCAATGGGCTCGGGGAGGACAGGGACGACGAGGTCGGGGTCGGGTCGGCGACGGAGATGAGGTCGAGGCGGCGAGGTCTCCGGGCGGTGGTGGTGTGACGACGGGCGACGACATCGGGTCGGTGACGAGGCGAGGACGCAGCTTCAAGCGAGCGCCGTGCGAGGGAGAGGAGGGGCCCGGAGGAGTCCGGGAGGGGCGGCGCCGGCGGCGGTTTGCATCGGGCACGAGCGTGCGGGGGGAGGTGATCGAACAGGGGCGCTCCTCTCCCTGTGCCGATGCGTATGTGTGTGTGTTGCGAGTGGCGGCGCTGGGAGGGAGACGAGGGAGAAGTGGGGATCGTGAGGGAGTGGGGCGCTAGGGTTCGGGGAATGGAGAGGCAGGCCATATAGGCCACGGCCGGGGTGGGCCGGTTGGCTGGCTAGCTAGCTGGGCCTCATGGCCCAGCGGGGGGGGGGGGGTTCTGGTCTTCTGTTTTTTTTGTTTGTTTTGTTTGTTTTCTTTTATTTATTTTCTCCTCTGTTTTAATTCAATTTAAAATATTTATGCATCTTATAAAACTGTGTCTTCTACACCATAATTATCTATGTAATATCTAGTACAAACCGAACAATTTTATTTTAATGTTTGAAAACTTTTATTATTTACCAAATTTTAAATTTGAATTTGAATCGGTTTCGAATTAACTCGAGATTAGCAACTATAATCGAGGTGACGTGGCATCACTAGCAGAGGATCACTGTAGCTTAATTACCCGGGCGTCACAATTCTCCTCCACTACAAGAAATCTCGTCCCGAGATTTAAGAGGGGTGTAAGGGGGGAAGTTTGGTAACGAATCTAGCGGGTCTTCTCATCCTGGCTTGCTCTTCTCGAAGAGGCCGGTCCAATACATTGATGTCTTCATTTCGCTGCTTTAGGTCATCAAGATGAAGTCGGCGTCCTTTCTTCCGGAACTCCATCGTACTTACGAAGGAATAAAGGGTGGGCATACAGGGAGAACGAACCTCTGCAAGGTTAACTATCTGGTCGATAAGATCGGGGAAGGTGGCGGAAAGTAACTCTCGAATTGAAACTTAACGAATTATCGAGAGCAAAGTAAGTAAGTACCACGAGAAGTTCCAAGCGGGTAGGCAATCGTTCGATGCCTGTTACAAGGCGTGAAAGGGGTTCAGAGCAACGGGAATAAGCATTGCGTCTGATACCAGAATAGATCACTAGGAAGGTGGCTCGTGATCTTTCATACGAAGCCAAGCGTGAGGATTAGCTTTAGTAACAGGGGTGCAGGAGAGTCAGGTTTCGATCCTGTGGAACTGTGGGTTATGGGCCCACCATGTGGTTGAAAGTAGGAAGGGGGCCGACATTTTGCACGGTCATGATAGTAAGGTGTGTCAAAGGGTAGCCTGTCAGATATGTCGGCAACAACATCGATACCAAGGGCGAGGGACGAAGAGAACCATTTTCCTGCTCGTTGAACGAGGCGGGCCAATAGGCAAAGTTCTCGTCCATCGGTGGTTACCGGAATGTTTTCAACAATAGTAACAGGGTCTTGCTGACAGAGTTGTACACCGAGGTGTTTACATAAGCAGGAGAACATTACTGCTTAGATCATATAGACCACAAGAAAGGTTAAACAAAACAATGGAAAGGAAAAGGTGATCATCAGATCAAATAGAACAATGGAATGGAAAATATGTTTAAACACATATTTCGAGGGTATATCCTTCCCAAGGACAAGCAGAGCAAGATATCCATGACAGGATATAAAGTAGAAAACCATTTAGGTAAGGGGGGAGGAATCTCATGATATTACTCATACAACGGTGTTAGGATAATGATAATTAAAATATAGCATCGTGCTTCAAATGTGCCTGTTGAAAATGGGAGTACCATTGACATGCTTCGAGATAGCAGTGACATGGTCTTCAGGTGAAGATCAGACTTTGGAAACACGAAGGATCCATCAAGAATAACTTGTAGAATAAGTCTTACAATTTCCTCATGGATGAATGGATAACCTTGCTGAAAAGGAATCTATAATGATAGGTCCTCCAGCCGGGGGGGGGTGCTAGGCATGACATCATGTTACCGGGTCATCAAAGGATCAACGTCATAACTCTTGGAAAGTTGTCCCAACCATCATATCTGACCGAGATTCAGATCCGATTGGTGTCAGGATACCTGAGACTCAGGATGTCCGAGAAGAAAAGGCGCAACACAAATCGTTGAAATGGCATTGCAAGCTTCTCGGGAAATGAACTATGGGAGCGGGTTTCTGAAGCAATAGTTCACCATTAAACCAAGGAGAGGACAAGGAGGTGTCTGGTGAACTCAACGGCAATTCACCGAGATTCCCAAAAGATGGATTTCCACCATTAAGTGAACAAGGAGATAACATTTGTCAGATCAAATGATATAAGGAAGTATGCTCGAGGAAAACATACACAATTAAACATTGGTTGAAGGGTGCGCCCGAAGTACGGGTTGGGTTGCACTACCAATGTTAGAATGGTGATTCAATTAGCGAAGGACTTAGAATGAACTATCGCCCATTCACTTCAAAGCAATAGGGTTGCTAGAAGTTTTGAATTCACACGTCATAGCTCCATTGTCGGTATTCCGGTTGAAAACAATACGGGGACCAAGGAATGAACGAAGATGGCAAGAAGTATTAAGATATCAAGAATTATTAAGAGGTGGTGAAATTCTCACCACATTCTTGACAAAAAGAGATGGTAATACTTCCGAGGTAAGGAAGATCAATTGCTGGACAGCAAGGAACTCAAGGTATAACACCAAACATGAACAAGCTTGTGTTGGTGGGAAGGCAATAAAGTGGTCGATGATAATACAATCCATCGAGGCAAGGATGGTATTTCTCATCATGAATCCAATTGATATCCTGGATGAGCTGAGAATGTTGACGATCACGACACCTTTGTCGCGAGAGTTCATGAAGATGTAATCGATCGGCGACGACATCAAGTCAAAGTAATGATGAAGTGAAAGGTTATTGGAACCAAGGGTACGACACAAACTCGAAACCAAGCTTGTTGTTCAAGGCGAAATGATATGACGATGAGGATCGACATAAGGTTAGTTCATCGTCGAAAATTGGTGCTCCGAGAATAAGGACCAGGTAGCACAGTTAGAATCGTCACGACAATGATATAGCCAAACAGGCTAGGAATGGCGTGATCGGGTACAAACTCGTACTTATAGAAGCTTACTGAAGAGTTGTTGAACCGAAAAGCGGACTCGGTTCAGTTATCGGTGTCTTTGAGTGTTCAATAACTCAGAGCCCACGAAAAATTGGAATCGGTGGGAAGGTAGCACTTGATGAAGAACTCATAAAAAGTTATGCAGTTCCATGATAATCTCGAGATACCAGGGGGGGTAATACTCGACGACACATCAAAGTAAAGGTTGGACTGGTGTATTGATCCATAGAAGACAATTGTTTTAACTTGTCCGAGAAAAGAGATCAAAGAAGAACAATCATGGTCGGAACCACGATTGCAGAAGGCCAGATCCTAGATATAAGATGAACTTATACCAAGGAATAATTCATTTAAGAGAAGCTTTAATGATAAGATCTACATCGTGTCCATGGGCATGAACACAAGTTTAAGGTCGACTCCCACTTCTCCAATGCACAACCTTTCATTCACTTCTCGCGCTCAATGAAGTTGTAGTTTTGAAATTTTATCTGGCAAAATACCAGAAGAGTACGACTCGTGAAAACTTTCGAGTTCACACCTATTAAGGAAGGCATAGGTTCAACCCATTGGGGCATCTTAGAATCATATACCAAATCTTCAGAAGTAATTAACTCAAGCTCAAAGGCAGAGCATGGTTGAGAAAGCAGAGGATACAATTTACCAAAGGCATTATGTATCAGAGGAAAGGCTCACAAGGTTATTGAATATGAAGGGCGTTGTCAGATAAAATCCAACAAAGGATCTGGTGGTCCACAAGGGATCTGACGTGAGCATCGGTACTCAACTAGAGGAAGAAGATTGCAAGGAGATCAGATTATAGAAACAACTGACTAACTCAATTGTCAAATGCAAAGGAATTATGATTTCCAAATCAAGGGATCAGAAGCAATGCTCTGAGTAGGGATGGATAAGTTGAATAGCCTTAGGGTACAATCAATGACAATTGGATTGGTCGAGAACCAATTCCAGTTAAAAGAATGGCAGCTTAGCCGGAGAAGTAATTTATAAGGATCAATGATGATTGCGTGCATTCGCAAACATATTGAGTCAACAGACTCAAAATGATAATGACAAGGAATGTCATTAAGACTACGAGACTTATGGGATTAACCATAATGTGAGCAAACAAGAATTTCAAGAGCCAAAGGCTCCAGAGGATTTTCGGAAGATCGAATAGTATTTTGAAGACTTTTGTGAAACTCATGAACAACTGGGGATGAGCGGATACTTGACAAGTGCGGCGATTTATTTGAAGGGGTATTCATGTGGCAAAGAACTGCTAGGCAGTAGGCACGAAGTATTCTCGGAACAATAGAGAAAACTTCGGGTATCTTGTAATAACAAGAACAATGGGGAATGATCGTAAGAATGGCAAGTGTAAGTAGTTATCCATAAGGATTTATCGGTGGTCGGGAATAGCAAAAGTGATGGGCACAAAGTCTCGAGAGAATATCAAAGAGTATCTCCGAAATCTTCTGGTGCAGTCGGTGACCATCTGGACTGAAGGGGCTCTCCGGGAGAAAGTATTTTCGAGAACCTAAAGTTAGTTTTAGTAAAAATCGTTTAACCCGAATAGAAGAGGTTCAGAATCCCAGAGTAAAGGTCGAGGAATAAAAGATCCTAATACCACCCAATGGCGACGTGGGCCCATGGGCCACACAGCCATGTTAGTAAAAGTTTTTCAACGACTAGACTCGACTTCGGCCAAGGAGTTGGAAAGGGGGATTCCTACAGGCAGTCGGCTCTGATACCAACTTGTGACGCCCCCGATTCAATCGTACACTAATCATGCACGCAAATGTGTACGATCAAGATCAGGGACTCACGGGAAGATATCACAACACAACTCTACAAATAAAATAAGTCATACAAGCATCATAATACAAGCCAGGGGCCTCGAGGGCTCGAATACAAGTGCTCGATCATAGACGAGTCAGCGGAAGCAACAATATCTGAGTACAGACATAAGTTAAACAAGTTGCCATAAGATGGCTAGCACAAACTGGGATACAGATCGAAAGAGGCGCAGGCCTCCTGCCTGGGATCCTCCTAACTACTCCTGGTCGTCGTCGTCAGGCCTGCACGTAGTAGTAGGCACCTCCAGTGTAGTAGGGTCGTCGTCGACGGTGGCGTCTGGCTCCTGGACTCCAGCATCTGGTTGCGACAACCAGAAAGAAAGGAAAGGGGAAAAAGGGGGAGAAAGCAACCGTGAGTACTCATCCAAAGTACTCGCAAGCAAGGAGCTACACTACATATGCATGGGTATATGTGTAAAGGAGGCCATATCAGTGGACTGAACTGCAGAATGCCAGAATAAGAGGGGGATAGCTAATCCTGTCGAAGACTACGCTTCTGGCAGCCTCCGTCTTGCAGCATGTAGAAGAGAGTAGATTGAAGTCCTCCAAGTAGCATCTCCAAGTAGCATATCCAGGTAGCATCTCCAAGCGCATCTCCAGTCGCATCGCATAGCATAATCCTACCCGGCGATCCTCTCCTCGTCGCCCTGTAGAAAAGTGATCACCGGGTTGTCTGTGGAACTTGGAAGGGTGTGTTTTATTAAGTATCCGGTTCTAGTTGTCATAAGGTCAAGGTACAACTCCAAGTCGTCCTGTTACCGAAGATCACGGCTATTCGAATAGATTAACTTCCCTGCAGGGGTGCACCACATAACCCAACACGCTTGATCCCATTTGGCCGGACACACTTTCCTGGGTCATGCCCGGCCGCGGAAGATCAACACGTCGCAGCCCCACCTAGGCAAAACAGAGAGGCCAGCACGCCGGTCTAAACCTAAGCGCACAGGGGTCTGGGCCCATCGCCCATAGCACACCTGCACGTTGCGAGGGCGGCCGGAAGCAGAACTAGCCCCTTAATACAAGAGCAGGCTTACGTTCCAATCCGGCGCGCGCCGCTCCGTCGCTGACGTCTGAAGTGCTTCGGCTGATACCACGACGTCGGGATACCCATAACTACTCCCGCGTAGATGGTTAGTGCGTATAGGCTCAGTAGCCAGACTCAGATCAAATACCAAGATCTCGTTAAGCGTGTTAAGTATCCGCGAACGCCGAACAGGGCCAGGCCCACCTGTCTCCTAGGTGGTCTCAACCTGCCCTGTCGCTCCGCCACAAAGTAACAGTCGGGGGCCGTCGGGAACCCAGGCCCACCTCTACCGGGATGGAGCCACCTGCCCCTTCAGCCCCCAACTCCGAACAGTATCACAGGTAATGTAACAGTGTAAAGTATATAGTATATGCCCGTGATCACCTCCCGAAGTGATCACAGCCCAGTAGTATAGCATGGCAGACGGACAAGAGTGTAGGGCCACTGATGGAACACTAGCATCCTATACTAAGCATTTAGGATTGCGGGTAAGGTATCAATGACTGTAGCAGCAATGACAGGCTATGCATCAGAATAGGATTAACGGAAAGCAGTAACATGCTACACTACTCTAATGCAAGCAGTATAGAGAAGAGTAGGCGATATCTGGTGATCAAAGGGGGGGCTTGCCTGGTTGCTCTGGCAAGAGAGAGGGGTCGTCAACTCCGTATTTGAACTGGTCAGCAGCAGCGTCGGTCTCGTAGTCTACCGGAGAGAAGAGGGGGAAGAAATAATGAATACAGAGCAAACAAAGCACCACAAAATATATCAAGGCAATACGCGGTGTTCGGTGTGCCCTAACGCGGTAGTAGGTGATACCGGTGAAGGGGGGAAAACCCCCGGGAAAGTATTCCCGGTGTTTCGTGTTTTCGGGCAGAGGAGTTGGAGGGGGAAAGTTGCGAGTTCGATAGGTTAGGGGAGTGTGGCGGACGAACGGGTTGCGTATCCGCAATCGTCTCGTCGTTCTGAGCAACTTTCATGTACAAAACATTTTCATCCGAGTTACGGATTATTTTATATGATTTTCCAAAGATTTAAGCAATTTCCGGGATTATTCTTAATTCGAAAATAAAATGGTTAATTGCTAGATACACCCAAAAGTGTACCCAGCCGGAGTGCTCGTATGGCTGACAGCGGGCCAGGGAGGTTCCAGTCAGCAGAGTTGACCCAGTCAACATTTGACCGGTCAAAAGGTCAATAGGGTTTGGGTCCCACTTGTCATTGGCTCATCTAGCTAACTGCAGTTTTAAAATAACTATTCTACTTCATTAGGTTAACTAAGATTAATTAATTAAGTTAATTAAATATTTAACTAATTAATTAATTAATTAATTATTGTTAATATTATTTTTTTAACCCCTTTTTTCAGAAAAGGGGGGCGTGGGCACCACTGGGCAGTGGCCATAGGCCAATCTGGCGACGGGCGAACGGGCACAGGGGCGTGGAAGTGGGCGCCCGTACCCGAGGAGGGGGCGAACCCAAGCAAGGCGGGACGCTAGCGCCGGGCGCCGCCCGGGGCGTGGTCGCCGACGACGAGGGGAGCCGCCGGATGGACCAGTGGAGGAGGGATGCGGCGGCGGTAGTGCGGCAGGGGAGAGCGGGGGTGAGCGCGGGCGCCGGCTCCAAGCGCGGCCAGCCGGGGCCTCGGTGAGCATCGACGAAGTACTGGGGCGAGGGGAAGGGCCGGGGCGGGGTCGAGGAGGCGGTCCGGCAGGGGGGGGTCCGAGAGACGGCGTCAGTGGCGGAGAACGACGGCGATGGGAGGGGGTCGGAGCATGGCAGGGAGCCATGCGCCGGCGCGGACGACGCGGGCGTGCAGGTGCGCTGCTGGAGCGCCGGGAAGAGGAGAAGGAGGGGGGTCCTCACAAAGGGTTGCAGGGTCATGGCAATGGGCTCGGGGAGGACAAGGACGACGAGGTCGGGGTCGGGTCGGCGACGGAGATGAGGTCGAGGCGGCGAGGTCTCCGGGCGGTGGTGGCGTGACGACGGGCGACGACATCGGGTCGGTGACGAGGCGAGGACGCAGCTTCAAGCGAGCACCGTGCGAGGGAGAGGAGGGGCCCGGAGGAGTCCGGGAGGGGCGGCGCCGGCGGCGGTTTGCATCGGGCACGAGCGTGCGGGGGGAGGTGATCGAACAGGGGCGCTCCTCTCCCTGTGCCGATGCGTATGTGTGTGTGTTGCGAGTGGCGGCGCTGGGAGGGAGACGAGGGAGAAGTGGGGATCGTGAGGGAGTGGGGCGCTAGGGTTCGGGGAATGGAGAGGCAGGCCATATAGGCCACGGCCGGGGTGGGCCGGTTGGCTGGCTAGCTAGCTGGGCCTCATGGCCCAGCGGGGGGGGGGGGGTTCTGGTCTTCTGTTTTTTTTGTTTGTTTTGTTTGTTTTCTTTTATTTATTTTCTCCTCTGTTTTAATTCAATTTAAAATATTTATGCATCTTATAAAACTGTGTCTTCTACACCATAATTATCTATGTAATATCTAGTACAAACCGAACAATTTTATTTTAATGTTTGAAAACTTTTATTATTTACCAAATTTTAAATTTGAATTTGAATCGGTTTCGAATTAACTCGAGATTAGCAACTATAATCGAGGTGACGTGGCATCACTAGCAGAGGATCACTGTAGCTTAATTACCCGGGCGTCACACATGGTCTGTCGGCTTCGCCGCTCCCTCTATGGTCTTAAACAAGCCCCTCGTGCTTGGTTTGAGCGCTTCGCCTCTGTGGTGACTGCAGCTGGTTTCTTGCCCAGTGATCATGATCCCGCGTTGTTTGTTCACACGTCTCCTCATGGTCGAACTCTTCTCCTTCTTTATATTGATGACATGATCATCACGGGTGACGACTCTGACTACATTGCCTTTGTTAAGGCCCGCCTTCACGAGCAGTTCCTTATGACTGATCTTGGTTCTCTTCGCTATTTTCTTGGGATTGAGATCTCCTCCATCTTTGATGGCTTCTACATCTCTTAAGAGAAATACATTCAGGATCTTCTTGATCGAGCTGCTCTCAGTGATGACCGCACTGTTGTGACTCCTATGGAGCTCAACGTTCAGCTTCGTGCATCTGATGGCGACCCTCTTCCTAATCCCACTCGCTATCGTCACCTCGTCGGTAGCCTTGTCTATCTTGCTGTTACGCGACCTGACATCTCCTATCCAGTTCACATCCTGAGTCAGTTTGTTTCAGCCCCCACCTCTGTCCACTATAGTCACCTCCTCCGTGTTCTACAATATCTTCGTGGCACGATCTCTCAGCGCCTTTTCTTTCCTCGCTCCGGTTCTCTTGAGCTCCAGGCTTACTCTGATGCTACCTGGGCTAGTGATCCCTCTGATCGACGCTCGATGTCTGCTTACTGTGTCTTTCTTGGTGGCTCTCTGATTGCCTGGAAGACAAAGAAACAGACTGCAGTTTCTCGCTCGAGTACAGAGGCTGAGTTGCGAGCCATGGCTATGTTGACGGCTGAGGTGATCTGGTTGCGATGGTTACTTGAGGATTTTGGTGTACCGGCTACTACCTCGACTCCCTTACTGTCAGACAGTACTGGTGCTATCAGTATTGCGCGTGACCCGGTGAAGCATGAGCTCACCAAGAACATAGGTGTGGATGCCCATTTTATGCGTGCTGCTGTGCAGGATCAGACTCTCGCTCTTCACTATGTGCCCTCTGAGTTACAGTTGGCTGAGTTCTTCACGAAGGCACAGACTCGAGCGCAGCATACCTTTTTCCTCTCCAAACTCAGTGTTGTTATCCACCATGAGTTTGAGAGGGGGTGTTAGATGTGTATAATCCCCTTTCGGTATATCCCCGTTGTATAAGGGGTTTTCTGCACTTTATCACACATGTATATGTAATGACCTTTGACCCTCAGGAAAAGTAGTTGCTGTTTATCCAACAGTTTCATGTTGCAGTTCCTCATAGCTGGACAACAACATCAGAGAAATCATAACAAGCGGATGCACCATAGGAATTGTTCACTTCAGAACCGAGCAATTAAGATGGTGGACTTCATGTCAATCAATCTAAATTTGAGCTACTCCCTCCTTCCATCAATATAGGACCTAATGCGTTTTTCGAGGCTAATTTTGACCTAGTGTTAGAGCAATAATATATGACATACAACTTGCATAAAGCATACCGTCAAATTCATATGTGAAAGGAGCTTTCAGTGATATATTTTTCACATTATGCATGTCATGTATTATTAATCTTGTCAATAGTCAAAGGCATTCTCGAAAAACGAATTAGGCCCTATATAGATGGAAGGAGGGAATAAAAGTAAGTAAGAACCAAGAATTAAAATTTAAGTACTCCCTCTGTAAATAATTATAAGAGCGTTTAGATCACTATTTTAGTTATTTAAATGCTCTTATATTTGTTTACGGAGGGAGAGGGAGTACTGACATACAAACAAGCACCAAGAAGAACAATTTGCCATCGTGACAAGTGCTTGACAGTGCCGTCTCCTCTCTCAAGTGATGTAAATGTTACATTCATGTGTGTTGTACATGCTGCAGAGTGCAGGCTTGAACTACTAGATTCCTTCAGGCGTGAGTGAATCACCGACATATTATAACTATTGTACAAGTTTCCCTCGGCCTACAAAAATCACAATACACTGCAAAAGCTTCTTCCAGCTTTGTTATCTATAAACCCATCTTCTTGGGCCTCAGATATGTCGAACCTTTCTTCAGACCCGGCATAGAGATCTGCTGCTGCTGCTTGGCTCTCTTCCGTCGCTCCCTCTCCTTCTCCACGAGTGCTGCCTCCGCCTGTTCCTGCCTCAGCTTCTCCATCTCCTCTTCCATGGCCGTCTTCTCCTCCTTCTGTCTCTTCTTGTGGTCCAGCAGGGAGGTGTCCGTGTCTTTCACAGAGAAGAACATAGGACCCAGCTCCGCCAGCCATTGCGGATCCACTGCGCTCACACACTGCATATACTCCTTGGTTGTCAGGACAAGCTCGTGGTACACCACATAGTCAGGGGTGTACCCGAGACCATACAGAGCACTGCTCGGATGCAGGTGGCACGGCATCCCATTCCGGCAGTTGACATACTCTCCTATGCCCTTCAACCTTGCCGAGTTATGGAAGTACGCCGAGCAGATAGCTTTCCTCACCACGTCCCATTCCATATGGCATGATGTCAGTGGGATCTTCAGGGCTTTCAGAATGTCTAGCAGTTGAGATCTCACTTCCCGAGCCTTACGGAGACCCTTAACATGGAGGAAATGGTCATTGCACCAGTCTCCTCGATATTGGTTTGACTTCCACTGCAGGTATACATTCAGGAGCGTTAGGTGGTCAGACTCTGGGACAAAGAATTTTTCCCTTGCTGCGTCGCTCTCCTCTGCTCGATCTTTTGGCCGGAAGAAAACTGAGGGTACTGAGAGCATGGATACAATGGTTAATACTTCATCAAGGCAGTCCAGCTTCTCCCCCATGAGAAGCATCTTTGCTAGAGTTGGGTCCAATGGGAACTCCACCATCTTCCAACCTATTTCTGTAAGTCCACCAACATTGTTCAAGGCGCCCAACACCCAGAGCTGGTACATGGAGTTGAGGATATTCTCCTGGGGGGGTGGGTCCATGAAGTCAAAATCAAGCAAGTTTTCGACTTTGAGGGACTTCAGTAAGAGAACCACGTTTCCCAGGTTAGTCCTTTGAATCTCTGGCACGGGGTTAGGGAGCATCTCATTCTGGTAAGCTGATTCTGTGAACAGCCTGTAGCATGTGCCAGGACCGGTTCTTCCAGCACGTCCTGCACGCTGGTCTGCAGCTGCTCGACTACACGGAAAAACTTGAAGAGCATCCATGCCCATCCGTGGATTGTATACCTTCATCTTTCCATACCCGGTATCAATGACATAGAAGATGCCATCCACTGTGAGGGATGTCTCAGCAATATTGGTAGCAACAATGCATTTGCGAGTGCCCTCTTCTGCCTTCTGAAAGATCTTGGCCTGCAAGTCAGCAGGCAACTGCGAGTAAATCGGCAAGATGGAGAGCTTGGGTACATTCTTCGTGGATGACGATATTAGCTGCTCCATGCGCTCAGCAAGAGCATAGCAAGTAGCCTCGATCTCTTCCTGCCCGGTCATGAAGATGAGGATGTCACCAGGGCCACTCGTTATGTGAATTGTCATGGCCTGCTTCACTGCCGCTTCCACATAATCTTCACATGGTGTTTTGCTAAACAAGATATTAACTGGAAATGTCCTGCCTGGAATGTTAAATACAGGCACACTGCAGACAAAGAAAATAATTATAAGGTTTGCAGACAGTGGATTCAAATCTTTATAATGGAGAAAAAGATATAGCATGTTCTCTTACCCTCCAAAGAACTTTGAGAATTTGTCTGCATTTAGGGTTGCAGATGTGACAATTAGCTTAAAATCCCGCCGACGTGCAACAACCTTCTTCAATATGCCAAACAAAACATCAGTATTGAGGGATCTTTCGTGTGCTTCATCCATGACGATAACACTACATAAAAGAGGGGAGAAAGCATTAATACAGCAAGCAATATTCCAAAACTGAGGTATATGAATATCACAAGATTTATCAGCACTACGAGAGAACAAGGGCAGGTTAACAGCATACCGATATTTATCAAGGTCAGCATCTTTCAAGGTTTCACGAAGAAGCACTCCATCTGTCATATACTGCAAAACAAACATAAGGGAAAATTAATTGTTGAACTTAAGAATGTTAACCTAAAGTGTTCTCCGAATGTGGCCAATTATATCTAATCAGAAATCATAAGGCTAAGAATGTTAACCTAAAGTGTTCTCGGAACGTGGCCAATTATATCTAATCAGAAATCATAAGGCTAACACAACTATGAGGTTACCAGCCTATGAATTGAACCTTTCTATATCAAGTTTTTCTAACACTACAAATATACACAAGACATGTTGATGTGAACTAAAGCACAAGCAGAATTGTACCTTTATTATAGTGCTAGAACAAGTGACGTCCTCAAATCGGATAGCATATCCAACTTTATCACCAAGTTCGGTTTCCATTTCTTCACTGACCCGCTTGGCAACACTCATGGCAGCCACACGTCTCGGTTGAGTACAGCCAACAACACCAGTTGTGGTATATCCATCCTCATGCAGGTACTGAGTAAGTTGAGTGGTCTTCCCAGAACCAGTTTCACCAACGACCACAACTACTTGATTTTCACGCACAACCTGCTCCATAGCAGCAGCATAACAATTGTTATTAGCATAATAATCATTTGAGAGAAACTAAATACAAGATACAGAAAGAAGTCCAGAATGGTGCATAAATATATGTGTTCTGAAAGCAAACTGGATTCCAAACTATTCCTATTTGAATGAAGCAGTAGGGATTTGTATATATGTCCTTCCTAGGTGATCTAATGGTCTTCACTCAACCATATTCCAAATTTGCAACCGTTTTGGATTTTGCGTACATCACAATTCACGGTATATAGAAGTAATCATACAGCTTCAAAATGTGCCATGTAGTAGACGGAAGTAACTCAAAAATCATTAAACAAACAGAACACTCATAATAAGTCTATAAAACCAAGTACAAACCTGTAGCAGGTCATCTCGAACAGTATATATGGGAAGATATTGTCTTTGCTGAGAAAGAGATTTAGATCTTGCAAAATCACTGACAGCTTCTGCTTTTTCCTTCAAGTGTTGCGAAAACTTTGCTTCCTCCTTGAAATCGATCTCCCCTTGATCACCAACAACAGCAGTATCTGCATCAACCTGATTTTGCAGAAGTGAGTAGAACATATGGACAAGTCACAACATTTTTCAAGACATACACATGAAATGTGGCAATAGTCTACCTGTTCAGACGTTTTCTCAACACCCAATATATTTCCAAGATTAGATCCAGCAAGCTCCCAGAAGCGTTGCCGCGACTTGTTCTGGCTCTGCTTTTCACGAATTTCCCTAACCAAAACAGAACCCTTTCGTGCAATGATAGCCATATCAGATGTTGGATCCTTCAGTGGCATTACAGGCTCTGCTTGCTTTGTGTATACAACTCGCCCATCCAGGAAGGGAGGTTTCGTATCTGCCAAAAGTTAAGCCATCGACTGGTTTTAGTTCAAGTGCATGAATGTACTGCAAACAGGCAGAAAAAATTGTTATCAAGAAAAAACATCAAGGGCATGCCAGGGCCGAGCCATGTTCTATTCGCTTCAAACCTAGCTACTACTCCCTCCGTTCCTAAATATATGTCTTTTTAGAAGTTTCAAATGGACTAGAACATACGGATGTATATAGACATATTTTAGAGTGTAGATTCCCTCATTTTGCTCCGTATGTAGTACCTTGTTGAAATCTCTAAAAAGACATATATTTGGGAACAGAAGGAGGATGTATTATGTAACACAAAGAAACATAGAAGAATCGCAAATATATTTTCAAATTGACATATGAAGGATGGAAACATGTGAGCGGTTTGATGCTTGCTATCATCATATACTTCCTCTGTTCCAAATTATAAGATGTTTTGGTAGGCTATAAAATAGCCTAACAAAACGTCTTATAATTTGGGATGGAGGTAGTAGAAGCTTTTGAGAGTGAATGATCAGAAAGATCGCAGGTTCACACTGAACACTCATGTCCACCAGCTACTTAGTCAGCACATATACCAGCAATGGAGATGGGAGCACTTAGCCAGCACATATACCAGCAAATGGAGATGGGAAAGCAGACAAATACTCCCTCCATTCACAAATATAAGATGCTCCAACTTTTTTGTTAATCGGATGTATATAGACACGTTTTAGTGTGTTTGTTCACCATTTCAGTCCGTGTATAGTCCATACTGAAATATCCAAAAGATCGAATGGAGGGAGTAGCTATTAGCATTGTGCTGGTTAATTTATACATTACAAACATATTTAATGTTTCCATCACTTCACAAGAAGGAATATTCTTGAAACTCTAATGCAAGAGAAATGGGGGATGGTTCACAAAAGGTTTTGTGTGATGCTTGTTTTAGTCACAACTAGCGCTGCAAGCAGAACATCGCCAAAATGAAATTCTGAAGGGAAAGAACATACCATGAACAAGAAGTATTACTTTACGCTCGTCCTCATCATCAAATTCTGTCTGCACCTCTGTTCCTCTAACAGCTCCAGACCTCAACAATTGTCTGTCCTCCCACTGAGCATTATCAGCAGTCATCTGTGATAATTTCTTGCTCTGAGAAAGGGTCATCAGACTACCATCTTTACGAGTCTGCAAGCAATAAAAATAGTTAAAAAACCAGTGTAACATGTTAAATTGACGAGTAAATGATAAACTACCATATTCGCTGAAATGCAATTGAAATATGTGAATGTGATACTCTTGAATTAGCATCCTAATTTTTGCTGTACGAATATTATAATAAGATTAATAGAAGTTCCTGCTGATGAAGCATTTAATTCATTATGTCCAGCCTACCAGGATCCGTTACTTAACAGAGGAAAATATTACGCCCTCCGATCAATAATAAGTGCCGTGGTTTTTAGTTCATTATTATGGATCGGAGGGAGTACAATAGATGTCTCTCAACTGGACATTTTACAATGCATTTTGACATGTATGAGTACAATATCAGGTGGTTACAGGAAAACTGAAGCCACAATACATGACACTTTACTAGAACAAATTTGTGCTTAGAAGATAAAGTACTAGACCCTACATGCAGTCATTTACCATATACACTGACATAGTTTTCTACTATGGGGTTGCAATAATATGTGCTACTCCTACTCCTATGAATAGAGCTAGTGAATGTTAGAATGGAGTACTTCAAAGTGTGATTAAACATTTAAAAACAATACCAATTTCTTAGGCAATTGTGCTTCCTTCTTTTTGTAGGAGCTATCGTCTGCAGCATAATTATCACCATCGAACACAGTGTTGTGTTCTTCACAATCATACCTGAAGAATTTGTGAAGGTTAGAAGAATGACTAGCTAAACTTGGTTTTCTGACAATATAAGAAATGTTGAGTTGCTATATTCATTTATAAACACTAGGACAGAAGGAATTCTTAAAAGGGTAAGTACCAAGCACGGTCAGCATTATAATCCATCTCTTGCATCATTTCCTCGGTAATCTCATAGTTCCTATCAGCAGCTGAGGGGCTTCTATCAGCTTCAGCATCCTGAAATAAGAGGGTAATGATTATAGGTATAATGACCACGGATCGAAGAAACAGAATCAGAGTTTAGAAGAACCTATAAAGTGATCCGAAAAGAATCATGACTTACATTTGAAAAGGTAAGCTGATGAGATCTTCCACTGGAACTTGAATACGAAGACCCTTTTGATGAACCTGAAGCCCTCACAGGAGCAGGTGAGGGCGAAACATGATCCCAAGGGGAGGCTGGACATTTAAAAGAGCATAGATAATATGAGTATGAGTAAATTAAAGTCAGGTCAGTGAAATATGAATTAACATGTTTACTTTCACAGAAACAAAGTTAAATATCACAAAAGATAGAGCTGAACTGTCTTTACCTGCGGAACGGGGTGTATTCCCGCCTAGCCAAGGAGACACCAATCGTGCATCAGGAGATGCAGCAGCTAGCATAGGAGATCGTGTTGGATAATGTCTTTGGGAGCCAGGACGATCATCACGGTACTCCCGGCGAGGTGTATCTTCCCATTCCCATCGGCCACTGTCCCAGTCAGATCTTGCTGTAATTGCAACCACACTCCTGTCAGCTTGCATGTTAAGCCAGACAAGAACCAAAAATGACAAAGAATACTATACCAACAAAGTACCAGGTGTTCTTGAGCTTCTCAAGCTATAGTCATCCCGACTTCTTTTGTTTGTGTAGTCGATAGATGTAGATCTGCTCCGTTCATTACGCCTACTATTCGATTCCCTGTCATCACGGTATCCTCGCTTTCCACTGCTACTATAACCAATGGATGCAGATGTCTCGCGTTCACCACGTTTGTCACGGGATCCTCTGTCATCATTCGGTTCGTACCTAGAGGCGGGGGTCTGTAAGCAACAAGGAAATAAATGCTGAGTTTAGTAAGGTGAACATTAAGTAATAAAACTCTTGACAGAGTGAGCCCTAAACCAAGCGAGAGAATGTTGTTATCACTGACCTGTTGCCGATGGGATTCATCTCGATGTCTGGGTGTAAGACCCCTTTCATTCTCATCAGTGACTGTAGATTCTGAAACAGAGTATAAAGCTTTAGTTTGACTAAGTTACATCACTGAAAATGAATAGTCAGCATACAGCCATAACACAGTAAGAGTATATATCTCAGTAGATATTTTACGCCAGAGCTGTATATATGGTCAATGGATCAAGAGAAGAAGAGGCACCTTTCGACGATGTTTTCTCACTGGAATTGGTTCCTCGATAACGGCGAGCCACGCTGCCACGGTCACCACCGGACAGGCTGCTTGCATCATTTTCTGTAGATCCTGGCCTCTCATCTTCATCCATAGAAGAAGCAACCGTCACTACCTTCTCAGGAGGCCGCTTAAATGAATTGTTACCTTCCTTTTCTCTTTTCTTGTGTGCGAGCAGGTCCAAACCTGCAAGACAGACTAGCGATTAGCTCACTCTAAATCTCTAAGCTCCTGGCATGGCTACACGTGTTAAAACACGAAGTGGGATCAGTTCATTAAGTCTACACATCGCAGGTGGCGCCGAATTTGACTAGCAGATAGCTCTAGATTAGAAGATGTACAGCCCAAGCATCATACCTAGCGCGGATTTCCCCGGCGGAGGCCGGTACATGACCTTATCCTTGGTCGGCAGTATCAGACCCTGCGCCGTGTCATCCTCCGGCCCGAGGGTGCTTGTCGTCGCGTCGAGGTCAAGTCTCCCATCGGAACTCATCGTGGTGGCGGAGCCAGGAATTTGCTACTTGGTATTCCTGTCAAATTTTTTTTTGGCCAAAGCAACAAAATAGAACAAATGTACAATAAGATGGCAACATCGATGACTCAATGACCATACATCGATAAAAGTAGCAAAATATCATTGTGGCAATATCTCTAGCAATTAAGGAAGATTACATAACAAAGGAAACTACAATATGACTTTACGATCCCCTTTTTAGAAGAGATTGATGACATCCTCATCTTTCACTTGTTTGAAGAATTCTCTCTCAACGAATGTAACCAAGCACTTCTCAAATATTCATCATCCATTTTGTTTCTTAGCGAATTCTTCACATATTTCATCGAAGAAAATACCCTCTCAACACTAGCAGTAGCTACCGGAAAAATGAGCACCAACTTAAGAAGTTTGTAGACAATATAATATTGTTCATTCTCTTTTGACTTAATCATCAAATCCATCAGATAAACATTCTTCTTCTTGAAACTTCAATGTCCATTTAGTTCAATTTCAGTTTACAAACAATCAGTGAATGGCTTCTACTCCTTATAACAATCATAGGCGGTGGCATTTATAGCAAATCTTCAGATTTCTTAAATAAACAGAGGGCAAAAAATACCTTGGTGGAGCACTGGAGCTGTGCCGTGGTCAGTAGAGGAGGGGTCAGCGGTGCATCCGTGGAGGAGAGGACTGGAGGTGGAGGGCGCCAGCAGGCAGCGGCAGCAGGGGGTCCGGGGAGGCCGGAGGCTGGATCCCCGAGCGGCCGAGCCGGTCCGGGGCAGTCCGGGAGGGGCGGACCGGCCGAGGGGGAGGGTCGGCCGGATTGGAGGAGGGGACGGGGAGGGAGAGGGCCGGCCGGAGTTGGAATCGCCGCCGCCGCTAGGTCTAGGAATCGGAAACAGGGGAGGGAGAGATGCACGGCGCCTCGGCTGCTCGCTCGCCCGCGCGCGTAACTAGACAGCGCTTGCTCCTCTCTCCGGGCGTAGCGCCAGTAGCCGCGTCGGGAGGGCGGCAGTGTATCGCTCGCCGGCGTTGGGGGCGGCTGGCCGATGGAGGAGCTGCGGCGGCGGGATAGAAGCGGAGGAGGCGTTGGTTAGTGGGGTCGATTTGGGGAATCAGATGTAGAGCCAGAGAAGGCGGTACGGGACGGGCTGGGTCGATTCGGGACTGATTGATCTGAAGGCGGTATATGAGTCGAACTGGTCTATTTTGTTTGGTTTTGATGAAGGATATGAATCATGGTTGGGTTTGGGTACCCTAACTTCCTATTTCGTTGCCCCCTCCGACTGCTGCAGCCTGCACAAGCACATACTTCAGTGCACCACGCACGTGCAAGAGCGCGGCGCAAGGGCAGCACACACGCTTGACCGACAACCCCGCGTGCACGCAGCAGGCACGCCAGGCAAGCACGCACGCCCAGCACGCAGCGCGTGCGGCACGCCCGGCCGGAGTACGGAGAGATCCGCCACCATCTGCGTGAAGAAATGAAGAGGAAGGAGAGAGGGCGCTGCAATTAGAAGATAGGGAAGGGGGGTCCATGCCGCCGCGCAATCACCTCCGTAGCCGTGCTTCGATTTATGCCGCTGCCGCCACAGGAGAGAACATAGATGGAAGGGGGGAGGGATAGGGTTGGGGGAGGTGAATGAAACGAGAGGGTCGTAAAAAAATGTTTTGCGGTTGCCTTCACACCAAGCATGCCCGGGATGCCTAGGTTCGTGAGATTTTTGCAGACAGGCAATATTCCTAGCATCCGGCTAGCCCTATCCTTGCTCACCCACGAACCGAACGACTGGCATCCATGTAAAAAATGGCTACCCCTATTCCAGGGTGGAATAGCCCAGCAACCATATTTTGATCAGGAGTTCAGGAGTATGGAGCATATCTCCAGCGGATTCCTCAAAAGCTCACCGACCTGTAAAACTCTGTCGTTTTGCAGGATCTTGTTTTCCTTGGTCTAAATAGATCCACTAAACTTAGCACGATCGTAAAAAAAATTACAGGTTGCCCGCAAAACTGTCCCTCCGACATTATATCTACTGGTCCAGCCGGGATTTAGGGTTACCAAATCTTATCCCTCCGTCGCAAAATTGCCCGCGACGCCGCCAGCCATCTCGGCCTCCCGCAAGACAAATTCAGCCTTTGTTCCACTATTTTTTCTCCTCCTCCGTGAAGGAAATATCCCTAGAGGCAATAATAAAGTTATTATTTATTTCCTTATTTCATGATAAATGTTTATTATTCATGCTAGAATTGTATTAACCGGAAACATAATACATGTGTGAATACATAGACAAACATACTGTCACTAGTATGCCTCTACTTGACTAGCTCGTTAATCAAAGATGGTTAAGTTTCCTAACCATAGACATGAGTTGTCATTTGATTAACGGGATCACATCATTAGGAGAATGATGTGATTGACATGACCCATTCCGTTAGCCTAGCACTTGCTCGTTTAATATGTTGCTATTGCTTTCTTCATGACTTATACATGTTCCTGTAACTATGAGATTATGCAACTCCCGTTTACCGGAGGAACACTTTGTGTGCTACCAAACGTCACAACGTAACTGGGTGATTGTAAAGGAGCTCTACAGATGTCTCCGAAGGTACATGTTGGGTTGGCGTATTTCGAGATTAGGTTTTGTCACTCCGATTGTCGGAGAGGTATCTCTGGGCCCTCTCGGTAATGCACATCACTATAAGCCTTGCAAGCAATGTAGCTAATGAGTTAGTTACAAAATGATGCATTACATAACGAGTAAAGAGACTTGCCGGTAACGAGATTGAACTAGGTATTGAGATACCGACGATCGAATCTCGGGCAAGTAAACCGATGACAAAGGGAACAAAGTATGTTGTTATGCGGTTTGACCGATAAAGATCTTCGTAGAATATGTAGGAGCCAATATGAGCATCCAGGTTCCGCTATTGGTTATTGACCGAGAATAGTTCTAGGTCATGTCTACATAGTTCTCGAACCCGTAGGGTCCGCACGCTCAACGTTACGATGATAGTTTTATTATGAGTTTATGAGTTTTGATGTACCGAAGGAGTTCGGAGTCCCGGATGAGATCGGGGACATGACGAGGAGTCTCGAAATGGTCGAGACATAAAGATCGATATATTGGACAACTATATTCGGACATCGGAAGGGTTCTGAGTGATTCGGGTATTTTCGGGGGTACCGGGGAGTTACGGGAATACGAGCAAGAAGCAATGGGCCTCATGGGCCAAGTGGTGGAAGAGAGGAGGCAGGGCGCGCGGCCCCCCTAGCCCAAACCGAATTGGACTAGGGGGCCGGCCCCCCTTTCCTCCTTTTCCTCCCTCTCCTTCATTCTCATTCTCCTTCCCTTCCTTCCCCTCTCCTAGTTGGACTAGGAAAGGAGGGAGTCCTACTCCCGGTGGGAGTAGGACTCCTCCCTGGCGCGCCCTCCCTTGGCCGGCCGCCCCCTCCCCCTTGCTCCTTTATATACGGGGGCAGGGGGCACCCCATGACACACAAGTTGATCTTCGTGATCGTTCCTTAGCCGTGTGCGGTGCCCCCTCCACCATATTCCACCTCGGTCATATCGTTGTGGTGCTTAGGCGAAGCCCTGCGTCGGTAGAACATCATCATCACCACGCCGTCGTGCTGACGGAACTCATCCCCGAAACCCTGCTGGATCAGAGTCCGGGGATCGTCATCGAGCTGAACGTGTGCTGAACTCGGAGGTGCCGTACGTTCGGTGCTTGAATTGGTCGGATGGTGAAGACGTACGACTACATCAACCGCGTTGTCATAACGCTTCCACTTACGGTCTACGAGGGTACGTGGACAACACTCTCCCCTCTCGTTGCTATGCATCACCATGATCTTGCGTGTGCGTAGGAATTTTTTTGAAATTACTACGTTCCCAACAGTGGCATCCGAGCCTAGGTTTTATATGTTGATGTTATATGCATGAGTAGAACACAAGTGAGTTGTGGGCAATACAAGTCATACTGCTTACCAGCATGTCATACTTTGGTTCAGCGGTATTGTTGGATGAAGCGGCCCGGACCGACATTACGAGTACGCTTACGCGAGATTGGTTTTACCGCCGTGCTTTGCACACAGGTGACTAGCGGGTGTCTGTTTCTCCAACTTTAGTTGAACCGAGTGTGGCTACGCCCGGTCCTTGCGAAGGTTAAAACAGCACTAACTTGACGAACTATCATTGTGGTTTTGATGCGTAGGTAAGAACGATTCTTGCTCAGCCCGTAGCAGCCACATAAAATTTGCAACAACAAAGTAGAGGACGTCTAACTTGTTTTTGCAGGGCATGTTGTGATGTGATATGGTCAAGACGTGATGCTATATTTTATTGTATGAGATGATCATGTTTTGTAACCGCGTTATCGGCAACTGGCAGGAGCCATATGGTTGTCGCTTTATTGTATGCAATGCAATCGCCCTGTAATTGCTTTACTTTATCACTAAGCGGTAGCGATAGTCGTAGAAGCAATAGATGGCGTAACGACAACGATGCTACGATGGAGATCAAGGTGTCGCACCGGTGACGATGGTGATCACGATGGTGCTTCGGAGATGGAGATCACAAGCACAAGATGATGATGGCCATATCATATCACTTATATTGATTGCATGTGATGTTTATCCTTTATGCATCTTATCTTGCTTTGATTGATGGTAGCATTTTAAGATGATCTCTCACTAAAAAATTATCAAGAAGTGTTCTCCCTGAGTATGCACCATTGCGAAAGTTCTTCGTGCCGAGACACCATGTGATGATCGGGTGTGATAGGCTCTACGTTCAAATACAACGGGTGCAAAATAGTTGCACACGCGGAATACTCAGGTTAAACTTGACGAGCCTAGCATATAATAGATATGGCCTCGGAACACAGAGACCGAAAGGTCGAGCGTGAATCATATAGTAGATATGATCAACATAGTGATATTCACCATTGAAAACTACTCCATATCACGTGATGATCGGACATGGTTTAGTTGATTTGGATCACGTGATCACTTAGATGACTAGAGAGATGTCTGTCTAAGTGGGAGTTCTTAAGTAATATGATTAATTGAACTTAAATTTATCATGAACTTAGTCCAGGTAGTATTTTGCAAATTATGTTGTAGATCAATAGCTCGCGTTGTTGCTTTCATATGTTTATTTTTGATATGTTCCTAGAAAAAACTGTGTTGAAAGATGTTAGTAGCAATGATGCGGATTGGATCCGTGATCTGAGGTTTATCCTCATTGCTGCACAGAAGAATTATGTCCTTGATGCACCGCTAGGTGAAAAACCTACTGCAGGAGCAGATGCAGACGTTATGAATGTTTGGCTAGCTCAATATGATGACTACTTGATAGTTTAGTGCACCATGCCTAACGACTTAGAATCGGGACTTCAAAGACGTTTCGAACGTCATGGACCATATGAGATGTTCCAGGAATTGAAGTTAATATTTCAAGCAAATACCCGAGTTGAGAGATATGAAGTCTCCAACAAGTTCTATAGCTAAAAGATGGAGGAGAATTGCTCAACTAGTGAGCATGTGCTCAGATTGTTTGGGTACTACAATCACTTGAATCAAGTGGGAGTTAATCTCCAGATAAGATAGTGATTGACAGAATTCTCTAGTCACCATCACCAAGTTACTAGAACTTCATGATGAACTATAGTATGCAAGGGATGACGTAAAAGTTTCCCGAGCTCTTCGTGATATTGAAATCGACGAAGGTAGAAATCAAGAAAGAGCATCAAGTGTTGATGATTAACAAGACCACTAGTTTCAAAAAAAGGGCAAAGGGAAAGAAAGGGAAACTTCAAGTAGAATGACAAACAAGTTATCACTCCCGTGAAGAAGACCAAAGCTGGACCAAAGCCTGAAACTGAGTGCTTACACTGCAAAGGAAATGGTCACTGGAAGCGGAAATTCCCTGGATTTTTGGTTGATAAGAAGTATGGCAAAGTGAACAAGGGTATATTTGATATACAGGTTATTGATGTGTGCCTTACTAGTGTTTACAGTAGCCCCTGAGTATTTGATACTTGTTCGGTTGCTAAGATTAGTAACTCGAAACAGGAGTTACAGAATAAACATAGACTAGTTGAAGGGGAAGTGACGATGAGTGTTGGAAGTAGTTCCAAGATTGATATGATCATCATCGCACACTCCCTATACTTTCGGGATTAGTGTGTTAAACCTAAATAAATGTTATTTAGCGTTTGCGTTGAGCATGAATATGATTTGATCATGTTTCTTGTAATACAGTTATTCATTTGAAGTTAAAGAATAATTGTTATTCTGTTTACATGAATAAGACCTTCGATGGTTATACACCCAATGAAAATAGTTTGTTGGATCTCGATCGTAGTGATACACATATTCATAATATTGATGCCAAAAGATGCAAAGTTAATAATGATAGTGCAACTTATTTGTGGCACTGCCGTTTGGGTCATATCGGTGTAAAGCGCATGAAGAAACTCCACAAAGATGGATTTTCGAAATCACTTGGTTATGAATCATTTGATGCTTGCGAACCGTGCCTTTTGGGCAAGGTGACTAAAACTCCGTTCTCCGGAACAATGGAACAAGCTACTGACTTATTGGAAATAATACATACCGATGTATGCGATCCAATGAGTGTTGATGCTCGTGGCAAGTATCATTATTTTCTGACCTTCACAAGATGATTTGAGCAGATATGGGTATATCTACTTGATGAAACATAAGTCTGAAATAGTTGAAATGTTCAAAGAATTTCAGAGTGAAGTGAAAAAAATCATCATAACAAGAAAATAAAAGTTTCTGCGATCTGATCGCGGAGACGAATATTTGAGTTACGAGTTTGGTCTTCAATTAAAACAATGTGGAATAGTTTCACAGCTCACGCCACCTGGAACACCACAACGTTATGGTGTGTCCGAACATCGTAACCACACTTTATTGGATATGGTGCGATCTATGATGTCTCTTATTGATTTACCATTGTCGTTTTGGGGTTATGCATTAGAGACAGCTGCATTCACGTTAAAAGGGCACCATCTAAATCCGTTGAGACGACACCATATGAACCGTGGTTTGGCAAGAAACCAAAATTTTCGTTTCTTAAATTTTGGGGCTACGATGCTTATGTGAAAAAGTTTCAACCTAATAAGCTTGAACCCAAATCGGAGAAGTGCGTCTTCATAGAATACCCAAAGGTAACTATTGGGTACACCTTCTATCACAGATCCGAAGGCAAGTTATTCGTTGCTAAGATGGATCCTTTCTAGAGAAGAAGTTTCTCTCGAAAGGAGTGAGTGGGAGGAAAGTAGAACTTTATGAGGTAACTATACCTACTCCCTTGTTGGAAAGTAGTTCATCACATAAATCAGTTCCAGTGATTCCTACACCAATTAGTCAGGAAGTTAATGATGATGATCATAAAACTTCAGATCAAGTTGCTACCAAACCTCGTAGGTCTTCCAGAGTAAGATCCGCACCAGAGTGGTACGGTAATCATGTTCTGGAAGTTATGTTACTAGACCATGATGAACCTACAAACTATGAGGAAGCGATGATGAGCCCAGATTCCGCAAAATGGCTGGAGGCCATGAAATCTGAGATAGGGTCCATGTATGAGAACAAAGTGTGGACTTTGGTGGACTTGCCTGATGATCGGCAAACCATAGAAAATAAATGGATCTTCAAGAGGAAGACGAACATTGATAGTAGTGTTACTATCTACAAAGCTCGACTTGTCACAAAAAGGTTTTTTGACAAGTTCAAGGTGTTGACTACAATGAGATTTTCTCAACTGTAGCGATGCTTAAGTGTGTCCAAATCATGTTAGCAATTGCCACATTTTATGAAATCTGGCAAATGGATGTCAAAACCGCATTCCTTAATGGTTTTCTTAAAGAAGAGTTGTATATGATGCAACCAGAAGGTTTTGTCAATCCTAAAGGTGCTAACAAAATGTGCAAGCTCCAGCAATCCATCTATGGACTGGTGGAAGCATCTCGGAGTTGGAATATACGCTTTGATAAGTTGATCAAAGCATATAGTTTTATACAGACCTGCGGTGAAGCCTGTATTTACAAGAAAATGAGTGGGAGCACTACAACATTTCTGATAAGCATATGTGAATGACATATTGTTGATCGGAAATAATTAGAATTATTCTGCAAAGCATAAATGAGTGTTTGAAAGGAGTTTTTTCAAAGAAAGACCTCGGTAAAGCTACTTACATATTGAGCATCAAGATCTATTGAGATAGATCAAGACGCTTGATAAGATTTTCAATGAGTACATACCTTGACAAGATTTTAAAATAGTTCAAAATAGAACAGTCAAAGAAAGAATTCTTGCCTGTGTTGCAAAGGTATGAAATTGAGTAAGACTCAAATCCCGACCACAGCAGAAAATAGAAAGAGAATGAAAGTCATTCCCTATGCATCAGTCATAGGTTCTATAAAAGTATGCCATGCTATGGACCAGACCTATTGTATACTCTGCCCTGGTTTGGCAAGGGAGTACATAGTGATCTAGAAGTAGATCACTGGACATTGGTCAAAATTATCCTTAGTGGAATAAGGATATGTTTCTCAATTATGGAGGTGACAAAAGGTTCGTCGTAAAGGGTTACGTCGATACAAGTTTTGGCACTGATCCAGATGACTCTAAGTCTTAATCTGGATACATATTGAAAGTGGGAGCAATTAGCTAGAGTAGCTCCGTGCAGAGCATTGTAGACATAGAATATTTGCAAAATACATACGGCTCTGAATGTGACAGACCCGGAGACTAAACTTCTCTCACGAGCAAAACATGATCATACCTTAGTACTCTTTGGCTGTTAATCACATAGCGATGTGAACTAGATTATTGACTCTAGTAAACCCTTTGGGTGTTGATCACATGACGATGTGAACTATGGGTATTAATCACATACAGATGTGAATATTGGTGTTAAATCACATGGCGATGTGAACTAGATTATTGACTCTAGTGCAAGTGGGAGACTGAAGGAAATATGCCCTAGAGGCAATAATAAAGTTATTATTTATTTCCTTATTTCATGATAAATGTTTATTATTCATGCTAGAATTGTATTAACCGGAAACATAATACATGTGTGAATACATAGACAAACATAGTGTCACTAGTATGCCTCTACTTGACTAGCTCGTTAATCAAAGATGGTTAAGTTTCCTAACCATAGACATGCGTTGTCATTTGATTAACAGGATCACATCATTAGGAGAATGATGTGATTGACATGACCCATTCCGTTAGCCTAGCACTTGATCGTTTAATATGTTGCTATTGCTTTCTTCATGACTTATACATGTTCCTGTAACTATGAGATTATGCAACTCCCGTTTACCGGAGGAACACTTTGTGTGCTACCAAACGTCACAACGTAACTGGGTGATTATAAAGGAGCTCTATAGGTGTCTCCGAAGGTACATGTTGGGTTGGCGTATTTCGAGATTAGGTTTTGTCATTCCGATTGTCGGAGAGGTATCTCTGGGCCCTCTCGGTAATGCACATCACTACAAGCCTTGCAAGCAATGTAGCTAATGAGTTAGTTATGGAATGATGCATTACATAACGAGTAAAGAGACTTGCTAGTAACGAGATTGAACTAGGTATTGAGATACCGACGATCGAATCTCGGGCAAGTAACATACCGATGACGAAGGGAACAAAGTATGTTGTTATGCGGTTTGACCGATAAAGATCTTCGTAGAATATGTAGGAGCCAATATGAGCATCCAGGTTCCGCTATTGGTTATTGACCGAGAATAGTTCTAGGTCATGTCTACATAGTTCTCGAACCCGTAGGGTCCGAACGCTTAACGTTACGATGACAGTTTTATTATGAGTTTATGAGTTTTGATGTACCAAAGGAGTTTGGAGTCCCAGATGAGATCGGGGACATGTCGAGGAGTCTCGAAATGGTCGAGACGTAAAGATCGATATATTGGACGACTATATTCGGACATCGGAAGGGTTCCGCGTGATTCGGGTATTTTCGGGGGTACCGGGGAGTTACGGGTATACGAGGAAGAAGCAATGGGCCTCATGGGCCAAGTGGTGGAAGAGAGGAGGCAAGGCGCGCGGCCCCCTAGCCCAAACCGAATTGGACTAGGGGGTCGGGCCCCCTTTCATCCTTTTCCTCCCTCTCCTTCCTTCTCCTTCTCCTTCCCTTCCTTCCCCTCTCCTAGTTGGACTAGGAAAGGAGGGAGTCCTACTCCCGGTGGGAGTAGGACTCCTCCCTGGCGCGCCCTCCCTTGGCCGGCCGCCCCCTCCCCCTTGCTCCTTTATATACGGGGGCAGGGGGGCACCCCATGACACACAAGTTGATCTTCGTGATCGTTCCTTAGCCGTGTGCGGTGCCTCCCTCCACCATATTCCACCTCGGTCATATCATTGCGGTGCTTAGGCGAAGCCCTGCGTCAGTAGAACATCATCATCGTCACCACGCCGTTGTGCTGACGGAACTCATCCCCGAAACCCTGCTGGATCAGAGTCCAGGGATCGTCATCGAGCTGAACGTGTGCTGAACTCGGAGGTGCCGTACGTTCGGTGCTTGGATCGGTCGGATTGTGAAGACGTACGACTACATCAACTGCGTTGTCATAACGCTTCCGCTTACGGTCTACGAGGGTATGTGGACAACACTCTCCCCTCTCGTTGCTATGCATCACCATGATCTTGCGTGTGCGTAGGATTTTTTTTTGAAATTACTACGTTCCCCAACACTTCGTGGCCGGTGCTTCTCGGGGGCTTGACAGCCATGGCAGGTCGCCGCCGTGCAAGCTCACCCAGCACGACGCGGGGGGAGGGGGGACAACTGCTCCAGTCGGCCCGTCGTCAAGCCATGGCGGTCCAAGCAGGCGCGCGACCGTAGTCACCTCTCCGGCGGCGGCGAGCGAAGCCCATGGGACAGCTTCGACAAGCTCCATGCCAAACTTTCCCCGCACATCAAGTGGTGCTGGGACGCCGTTGCAGAGCTCGCCTCCGTGGAGCGCGGTGGCTAATGGCCTGCAGGTGCACAAGGTTTAGTGGCAGGTTTTCAAAGTAAGAGTATCGATTCCACATTGAGAACATGAATTGAGCATTTCCTCTTGTAGTAAATTATGGATATGTGCCTGTAAGTAATTGTAGACTAAAAGCAAAGTGATGACAGAAGTAAGTAGTGATATTTGTGTAGAGCGAACTGAAAGTAAATAACATAAACGTAAATAGGAAACAACTGCACGAGTAACAAGTGGAAATGGCAGAGGAGTAAGGCGTTCTCAGGAAGTCTGGAATCCCCATTGGTATGTTTCTAGCGCAACTTATGCATCGGCGTAATCTGATCTGGATTCTTGAGCCACTCTTGACGATTATTGTTGGGGATATATCCCACGGGATGATCCGGCCTGGAATGACCTGCCACCCCATGGCGGGTTATCAGCGGGCCTGTTGTGTGGGCTATAAGGGCTATGAAGTTCAAGGCCCAGGAAGCGACTCATGGAGCGGCCCAGCTTGATGAAGGAGATAATGGAAACTCCCTTACTTGGGGAATACGATGAGTAGGAAACAGAGTGGGGCACGGGTTGGACTATGACTCGGACTCTATTGTAAACTCAGGGCCTCAACTTATATATAAAGGGGAGCCCCTGAGGTAGAAAGGACTAAGTTACAATATCTCGAGTACTAGGATAGCCAAGTCGCACCCTTGTAATCGAGATCCCAAGCAATAATCAATCAGGCAGGAAGTAGGCTATTACCTCCACCGTGAGGGGCCGAACCTGGGTAAACCCTTGTCTCTCGATTCCGATCAACCCCATTCAAGCTACTACCTAGCTGCGATGGCCTCACGACTAAGTCCTTTCACGAGGACATCTGCCATGACAAAACCATGATAGTTGGCACCCACCGTGGGGCCATCGCTCGGTGGTGTTGAGTTCTTGGAGGGAGCACTCACAGGGATCGAGGGATATGCGATTGGTTGCATGACCAAGAGTCGACGCGGCAAGCTCTACATCGACTATTCAGTCTGGGGCCTCGAGGCCGACTCAATCGAGTATGGATACCGGGCCCCATCAGCAAGATCCACGTCTTCATCGGCAAAATCGGCAAATCAGGACCCAAGCTGGACATTTGCATCGACATCGTTGAGCCGGCTCAGCGCATGCAACCCGCCTGGTCTCAAGCCGGCCGGTACCACTGTCGGATTTCGGGTTCCGGCAGACCCTTGAGGTTCGAACACTGGGGTGCGCGCGGAGATTTCACCCTCTATCTACCTGCTCCTCGCCGACTCGCTAGGATCTAAACTACGGAAGGAACAACACAAGAGACACAAGGTTTATACTGGTTCAGGCCACCATTGCGGTGTAATACCCTACTCCAGTGTGTGGCGTGGTGGATTGCCTCTTGGGCTGATGATGAACAATACAAGAAAGAACAGCCTCATGAGGGTCTGTTCTTGGCTGGTGCAATGAACTACTAGGGGGAGTTCAATCGCTCTCTCTACTGGTTTCTTGGCGAGGATCCTGTCTATCTGTCTGTTCGATGCCTCTACCCTGGGGGTGGCTAGTCCTATTTATAGGCAAAGGCCCCGGGCCTCTTCCCAAATATTGAGCGGGAAGGGCGCCAACAATTGGCCATTTTGAATGGGAACATCGGGTACACTTATCCTGACTAAAGTTGGTCCTTGCCTGTCAAAGGCTCTGGTGGTGACGCCCGCTTGGGCTCCACAATGACTTCCTTCCTGCCGTTGGGCTGGTCTTGGTCTTGTTGCACCAAAATAGATCCCTTTGCTTGATGCTCTCGCCTGCGCTTGCTCCCTTTGCACCAAAGAGGAAAGGAGGACGCTGCGCGGGCTGGCACCCGACTGGCGCCCTTGGTCGTCATGGCTTGCGTCATGGGCACCTCGTGAGGTACCCCGCCTTGAACTCTCTGCCTCCTAGTGAGCCAGCTTGATGAGGCCGTGCCTGAGGAAGCTCCTTGTCGTCCGCCCCGCGAGGCTTGGCCCCTCGCGAGGGTCTTGAGCTTGTGTTGATGAAGATGGGCCGTGCTAGGCCCCCCTTTGAGCCACGCCGCAGGCCGCAGGCAGGCAAGTCTGGGGACCCCCGTTCCCAGAACGCCGACGGTAGCCCCCGGGCCCAAGGCGCGCCCGGACTTGGCCGAGCAGAGAGGCGAAAGGGCAAGTGCGAAGCGCCGCGGGCCCTAACAGCCTGCGGCCTTGGGCGCCGTGTGGCGGTTGACTGGATGTGGGCGGCACTGTTACCCCACGCCTCCTTATTTTGTGCTATGCTAGGCGGACTCATAGTCACACACAGCCGCTCCCCTTTTCGTTGCCCGAGCGTCCTCTGCCCTTCCTCCTCTCGAACTCCAGCTTCTGCTCCCAATCCAATCTCGAACCTTCCCTCCCCTCTTCTGTTGCCATGGCTCCGACGAAGAAGGGAAGAGGGAAGAAGCCCATGCCTTCGCCTCGCTCACCGTTGCTGGCAACCCCCGCCGTCGATCGGTCGATCATAATCAATCGAGAAGGCTTGGGCAAGGTCAGCTCGGCTCTGGCCACCATCTTCAACGAATGCGGGAGGACGATGGCCCGGCCCGTGTCTCGCTTCTCCATCGATAGGATAATCACTGAGGTCCGGTATTTCGCCGACGCCCTGTGGGCGGGATTGGTTCCCCCTTTTCCGATTTCTTCAATGCCGTGCTCTCCCACTATCAGATCCACATGATGCATCTGGGTCCTGAATCCATCACTCTTCTTGCGGTCTTCGCCTTCGTTTGTGAGGCAATGATGGGCATCCTTCCTTCGGTTGCCTTGCTGCGCCACTTCTTCTCTCTACGCCTTGTCGACCCCACTCAATGCTCGGGGTGCGTGATCTTCATTGCTGCACCTGAGATAGCGGCTTCAGGGATCGACTTCAGTCTTCCTCCACCCGCACCTGGGTTTCGCGAGCGGTGGCTGTATGTGGACGTAGGGGTGCCCAGCCCCCTGCTGTCGGAGCCATCTTCGCCTGCTGTCCCCAACTCAGGCTGGGGCCAGGAGACGCTCACGAGTTCCCGGCTCGTCTTCGTCTGGCGTCGCTTCGCGTTCTTGAGGGCGCTCAGCGTGACGGCGCCCAAGGTGGTGAAGAAGTTCCTGCTACGCCGTGTTGCCCCTCTCCAACGCCATTCTCACCGGATGTAGGCCTTCAGCGGGCGTGAGGATCGTATGAGGCTCCAGGAAGAGGACCTGACGCCTGAAGCACCGAGGAAGGTGCTCTTGGTCTTGACTGGGGACCCCACCCCCGGCAGCATCCGGCAAGGGGGGGGGGCCTTGCTGTACCTCTGCCCGAATAGAAGCGACTTTGTGAATCAGATGCCCATCTTCGATGAATGGGGGCTGCGCCCCGCTGGCCTCCAGGGGCCTCGCGAGAACCCAGTGGTGGTGGCCGCCCTTGTAGTCGGCCAAGGCGATTCTTCCTCAAGTGGCGGAGCAGGGAGGCATGAGCCGCTGGAGGCCGAGGCGGCCCCCGCTGAGGTGATAGCGCTGGGCGGCGCTCACGAGGGAGCAGCCCCTGAGGCCTGTGCTGCTGTTGCTGAGGGCGGCGAGCAGCTGCCCGCAGCGCCTGCGGCTGAGACCCCTGAGGCCCCAGCTACTCTTCTTGGTGAGGCGACCGGCAGCGCACATCAGGCAGACGCCCCTGACGCGGGTCGCCTTATCGCTCTTCCTCGTCACAGGCTGACCCCTGCGCTCGACTCTTGGGTCGCTTCCGCGTGGACTTCGAGGCCCTCCGGAAGAGAAGGGAGGCCCTGGGTGACGATTACCCTTGTCGCCTGCTGAAGCGTAGGAAGTACTTCGCCACCGATGAGTAAGCCTTCTCCCTTCCCAACTCCTAATCCTTCCGTTGCTTTTCCTGATTCTTGCTCCGCAGGGCCCTTCCCGCCGAGCTCACGGAGATGACTGAGGAGCCACCCCCCTTGTCTCCGCCCTCTCCACCATATTCGAGCACTCCGAGCAGCAGAGCCCTTGCAGTGAGGCCGGTTGGAGAGACGAACCATCCTGAGGCGCATCGCGACCCTGCGCGCCTCGCAACCTTCTTTCGCGAGCCTTTTCATGGCATAGCCAGCCTGCCGTGGACTTCTCGTCTGGTCGTGGACCGTGATTGGCTGGGGTACTCCTTGCGCTCTTCATTTGGGGACGGACTGGCTCCAGGCCGGGCTTCAGTCGAGGCGTGCCCGGTCGCCGCGAGGGCGCCAGCCCCCAGCCCCCTGCCCGGAGGGGGAGTGCTGATTCGTGTCCCCCGGCGGTCGCTTGGGGCGGATGATGGTGTGGAAGACGTACTCGAGCGCGCCCGGGAGCGTCGCGCTCTTCGCCAAGGGTTTCTTCGGAGGGCGACTGACGCGGTGAGCCTGCTTGGTGAAGAGCTCGCTAATGAGGACGCACGCCTTGAGGCCGAGGGCCTGTGCCTGGTTGCAGAGAGGCGCGAGCTGGAGGCGGCTGTCGCCCTCGCGCGCTATCAGCGCGATCTTGACGATGAGGAGGCCAAGGCGTCGCTGGCGGCCTCTCGGGAGGTCCATTCCAGGGCCGTCGAGGAGGCCCGGGAAGCTGACCGACGGCGAGAGGTGACGGAGGAGCGGGCATGAGAACTCCTGGCCCAGTGCCGCTCACTGGAGGAGCAGGTGGAGCTACACGAGGCGGCCCTCGCGTCGATGAAGGTGGCTTCAGGCGACCCAACAGAGCTCCAAAAGCGTGAGGAGGCGCTGACGCTGGAAGCCGTTGAACGCACACGCGAGTATGAATACCTGGAGACAAGGGAGCGCTTGGTGACGCAGGCGGAGGATGATGTCGCTGCGCGGGAAGCCCGTGTCCTGGAGGAGGTCGGACGTCGGGTGGCGACGGCGCGCTTGAACCTCGAGCGCGAGTTCGAGGAGAGGCTGGGGTTGATCTGGACCGAGGCTGAAGGTAGGACCGCTGTCTTGAGGGTCAAGCTGGAGGAAGCGACGTGGTGGGTCGACGCTTTGCAGGCCGCACTTGAGGTGGCGCAGGGGGAGTCAACTACCTCCCATGCCGAGGTGCTTCTCCTTTGCCAACGGGTGGACGAGGCTGAGGCCATCGCGCGCCAGAATGCGGACGAGATACACCAGCGGCGGATCCTGGAGCATGAGCACGGCCCCATGCTCACCACGCTTCGGGAGAGAGCCAACATAGCCTTGGGTAACATCTGCGAGGCGGCTGTTGGCGAGCCGCACGCAATTAACTACGTCGACAACCTTCAATTCTTCACCGACGTGGTGACGCAGCTGGAGGCGCGGTCGGTCAGAGCCGACAGGTTGGTGGAGGAGAGGAGCCGCGCCCTGCTCGGGCGCGCCTTTTCTCGCGTCTTCAGCCATCTCCGGAACATGGATCCCCACTTCGACTTTGAAGCTGCCATCGCCCCAGTCCCCCAGGCCGTCTGGGATGACCTGGCGCACTGGGTGGAAGACAACATGGACACTCTCATCAGGGCCTTCGCTTCAGATAACAACGACACAATCGTGGCCGCCGATGAGGGCGGTGTGGTGAACGGGCCTGACGCTGCTGACGGCAACGCAGAGGGCGATGGCGAGGCCAGCGACGCCAGCAACAGTTCGGGCGGTGCTCCTGAGGATGCATTGGGGGATTTATCCGACTGACCGCGTATCGTTCCTGTTTCCTTACCCTGCATGAATAGAACTCAGGTTTTGACCTGATGGTTGTAAGAGCATTTTGGGAGGGGGTGTCCCTCATGTAAAACTCATGCTCAGCGTACTAGTGGATGCTACATCACCCGTACGCCCGCGCCAAGTGGTTAGCTAGGCAACGAGCCGGCTGGCTAGTTTACCTTTGTCCCGTGCGGGCCCTGAGATAGCTTGTGGGAGGTTGTGGTCTCTCAATTGTCTCCTGATCGAATCTGTAGGATCTGCAGTAGAAGCCTCCTGAGAGGGTACGACGGCGGCAGTCTGGGCTGCACGCAAGCTAGGCCAGACCCGGCTCGCGAGGGGCTCACGAGGGGAGGCAGCTGAGGCAAAGTGGTAACCGAAACGCGAGAGATTGCTTGAACAAGACTAAGCACCCCTTCCCCAAACACACGCAAATCTCAAATTTGAGTCCAACTTAAATCCAGCGGGGGAAAGCGACAACCAAGGGAAAAGCAATGAAAGCAGAAAAAGGCCGCGTCCGGCACCTAGTCTAGTCTTGGACGTCTTCTCACCAGCGCGGAGCTAAGTGCTGCCACTGGGCGTGGGAGGGAGCCCCAGGGCCTGAGGCCGGCACCCCTGAGACTCCGGGGCGTGTACAGCCCCACTCATTATTACGTGAGAGTGTCACGGGGCGGCGAGCTTCACAGGCACTGGGCCTTCTTCACAGGTACCGGCCTTGCTTCATATCGCCAGATGAGGGCCCCGCCTTGCGCCACACTCTAGTGCCATCAACGACGACCGGAAACCAGGACGCCGCCAATGGGGTAGAGCGGTCGCCAGCGGTTCCCCCGACGACCACGGGTCCTCCGCCAGGGGCATGCCCTGAGGCACCTCCCCAGCAGAGGGCCTACCTCCTAAGAACGCCTTGCTCCGAACGCCGTGGTGGTGATGCCGGATCTCGGCCCCTCTCCTGCAGTCCCCGATGCCCTCCTCCCGAGGGGTAGGAGACTGCGGGAGCGGGGCAGCTGCTCACTGTGGCGACCTGCACCTCCTGCGACCCATGATTAGCGTATGCTTGCTCCTGAGGAATTAGTGGTACCCGATAATCGTCGCTTCCTGCGCGGCCGGTGGGGCCATCCCGGGGCTCCTGGAAGAGCTCAGCTTCTGGCGCCTCGTCCCCCCCAGCTTGGGCTGAGGAGCGAGCCTTGTTTGCCCTCATGCGGGTGCCCTTGGTCCATCATGTGGGGCACGTATTCTTCTGGGGCCGCCATCCCGAAGGCCGCGCCATAGCGCTCCGCGTGCCATGAGCTCTGCTTGATGCGCCCACCTGGGGGTGGTAGCGCGGCGGCCCATTGGAGCCATGGGTCGCGACGTGCCCTTCTTCGCTGGCCGGGGGCGGACTCAGCGTTATCGCTGGCCCGATGCTGAAAGCTTCGCTGATGATGGAGTAGCCTTGGAGCCCGCGGGCACGCATGGAGCCCCCGCGCAGGCCGCCCTGTACCTGAGATGGGAGCTGGGTGCAAAAGGGGTGAGCCCTCGAGGCGGCAAAGCCCAGGAGCTCTGCCACTCGCTCTAGCAGCACGTCACGGCCGCCTTCCATCAGCCTGCACGGCAGCAGCTCTCGGGCCACTGTGAGCGCGGCCCTTGAGTTCGCCTGCTCCCGGCAGGTGTACGGCGTCATGGCCGCAGCGTGGTTGGAGGCCCTTGCTGCCGACCGCGCCTGCCGCAGTGTGAGAGCTGTCGGAGCCTGTCCGCGTCGCCCACGGCCCATAGCGCCCTGCGGACCGCGAGCTGCCTGGGGAACGGGGTCACCCGGGGCGAGCGGCTCTGCGCGGGCGGGCCAAGCCGCCCAGGGATCAGGGTTGCCCGCCTGGTCGCCGGACATGGTGATGACGATGCGACGGGACGCGAAGTGGCAGAAGGTGGATCCCGGTGCACCCCTACCTAGCGCGCCAAATGTCGGATTTCAGGTTCCGGCAGACCCTTGAGGTTCGAACACTGGGGTGCACGCGGAGATTTCGCCCTCTACCTACCTGCTCCTCGCCGATTTGGTAGGATCTAAACTACAAAAGGAACAACACAAGACACACAAGGTTTATACTGGTTCAGGCCACCATTGTGGTGTAATACCCTTCTCCAGTGTGTGGCGTGGTGGATTGCCTCTTGGGCTGATGATGAACAATACAAGAAAGAACAGCCTCGTGAGGGTCTGTTCTTGGCTGGTGCGATGAACTACTAGGGGGAGTCCAGTCGCTCTCTCTACTGGTTTCTTGGCGAGGATCCTGTCTGTCTTTCTGTTTGATGCCTCTACCCTGGGGGTGGCTAGTCCTATTTATAGGAAAAGGCCCTGGGCCTCTTCCCAAATATTGAGCGGGAAGGGCGCCAACAATTGGTCATTTTGAAGGGGAACATCGAGTACACTTATCCTGACTAAAGTTGGTCCTCGCCTGTCAAAGGCTCTGGTGGTGACGCCCGCTTGGGCTCCACAATGACTTCCTTCCTGCCGTTGGGCTGGTCTTGGTCTTGTTGCACCGAAATGGATCCCTTTGCTTGATGCTCTCGCCTGCGCTTGCTCCCTTTGCACCAAAGAGGAAAGGAGGACGCTGCGCGGGCTGGCACCCGACTGGCGCCCTTGGTCGTCATGGCTTGCATCATGGGCACCTCGTGAGGTACCCCGCCTTGAACTCTCCGCCTCCTCGTGAGCCATCCTGATGAGGCCGTGCCTGAGGAAGCTCCTTGTCGTCCGCCCCGTGAGGCTTGGCCCCTCGCGAGGGTCTTGAGCTTGTGTTGATGAAGATGGGCCGTGCTGGGCCCCCCTTTGAGCCACGTCGCAGGCCGCAGGCAGGCAAGTCTGGGGACCCCCATTCCCAGAACGCTGACGTCTTCATCGGCTTCACCCAGGGGATCGATCTTGCGGACAACTCCATGTCTGGTGGGGACACCCTTGTCTACTCCGACGGCGAGCGGTCGGGGACACTAAGTTGATCCTCCCACTGTACGATGGCAGACTTGGGGGCTACTCCGATGATGAGATGGCTTTAGACGATCGCGAGTCGCTCTGTCAGAACACCATCCACACGGCAGGCACTACGCCAGCTCTTGACTCTACTGCAGCAGGTGCCATAGGAGGAACCGGTACTTCGACAACAGATCTGAACGCGGTCGTCCCGGTCTAGCCGTCGGCTCAAGTTCTTTCGGAGCTAGTTGCCTCATTGACAACACTCCTAGAGTCATCGGTAACAGCGGAGAACCAGGCGGAGCGCAATATGGAAGTAACTAAACTTCGCGAGCAGATGGCTAAGGCTCAGGAAGATATCAATGATGAGAATGCTCACATGGTGGAGCTGCAAGCCTAGATTCACAATGAGGTGGAGAACCTGAGGATAGAGGCCTAACGCATGGGCCTATGACAGAATGCTTCAGATGTGGTTCATCAGAGGAGGCACGCGAGTCGTCTGCCCCCTAATTTTGAGCCCATGTGTCTGTTCAACACGCCTGCACCGGGGGCTAGGACAAGCACCCTAGAGGCTCTGGTTATACCCTAGTTGAACCGGGTCGTGCCCCAGGATGGAGGCGGGCGGTCACCGCCGGCTCAGCCTCGTCAGTCGGCTCAGCAGCGTCAACTTGAGTCGGCCCCGCGCCCACCACCTGTCCGGACGACCCCGGAACAGTTCCTAACACCGGTAGGTCACTTCTGCAACCCCGTTGATAACTTGTTGGCATCAGCCACCAACCTCGCGACGCTTCAAATCAAAGGGAACACCCCAGTTGAGATCGAGGCTCAGAACGCCATCGATATGTTGAAGACTACGGTCGCCCAGCAAGAAAACTACTCCTACAGACAACAACGACTCCACTCCACCCCACATCCAAGGCATAGAAGGAGCCACCATGATGAGTCGCCAGCAGTCTCTAGCAGCGCTCATTAGTGACGCGAACAACTACATGACCCGCCTCACCATGGAGCCTTAGACGTCCAGGAAATTGTCGACGCGGCCTGGGCCCAGTGACAAGTAGAAGCAGTGAATGCAGCAGCCCAGCCATCACCTACTACAACCCCTTTGGCTTCGCGAGGTGTTGGCTCGAGTACCATAATCATTGGGATTCTATGCCTGGTATCGGCTTTATGCAATGAGCACATGCCTAAGGATTTCAAGGCCCCCCAGAAGGTTCCCAATTACACGACTAATCTTGAGCCAGCTGCGTGGATCGAGAGGTACAAGAACGCCATGGACATGTTGGATGTTACTGATATAGTTTATGCCCAGTATCTAACTATGATGTTGGAGGGGCCGACTCGTACTTGGCTGAAGAACCTGCCTCCCAGCTCCATCAACACTCACCGATATAGAGGTGCTATACAAATGGTTTTTAACCCCTTTCCACGACGGCATTTGGAACTGTCGCCAAGTGAGTGACTGCGATAGGGGGGTCCTTCCCACATGACCCAGAAACCGTCAGGGATAGGGAGCCTTGATGCATATAGTTGTCCCTATAAAACCGTTTCTGATATCTCAAATATCCCAAACGCTTCATCCTTGCTACTCGTTTGTGCTCGCATTGCCATCGTAATCGGAGTTATGTGGTTTTACCTAAAACCAGGCACATTCCAGGCACGGGAGTTTTCCAGGCACGTACCAAATTGGCTCTACGTTTACGATCACTACTAGGGAAAAGCCTAGCAATAGCGCTGGTTTTGGGCCTAGCAGTAGCGCGGGTAACCGCGCTACTGATACGGTGCTACAGCTAAAGGTTAGCAGTAGCGTTGGTTGGCTAACGCTACTGTTATACACGAGTAGCAGCAACGAGCATTGGAGAAACGCGCTACTGCTAATAGCTGCAGTGCTTTTAAATAAGCCGCGCTACTGCTAATCTAACTAGTAGTAGCGTGCTTCCTATCCAACACTACTAGTATTCTGTTTTTCATTTTATTTATTTTTAGTGTATTTACGCGCCGATATACAAATTTTGATACAATACCAATTAAGAGGTTATGTCCATGATGAATTAATATATCATTGTGAGGAACAAACATGGATTAGATTCATTTGGATGAATCAAAAGTTGAATTAGGACGACGATCCTACTAATTCAACTTTTGGTCACTTTTGATCCATCCACATGAATCTAATCCGTGTTCCTTCCACCTATGATATAATAACTAATCATGATCATAATAACAAATCATGATGATAATCATGATCAACATCATCATCATATTATAAAAACTCTTGCATCATATCATCACCAACAACACTAGCTAGTAATCATCATAGTCATTACCACCAACACTATTTAACCATCATAGTCATAGTGTAGCTATCTAATCACCACCAACACTAGCTAATGATAATCATCATAGTCATTACCACCAACACTAGCTATTAAATCATCATAGTCATAGTGTAGCACATCATCATCTTCAAACTCATTCAAGCTAGCTAATCACTCCTGTTGCTCTGTCTCTCAGGTAAAATAGCATAAAACATGTGTAGCACTCCTTGTCAGTGTCAAAACCGGCAGATCTCGGGTAGGGGGGCCCAAGCTGTATGTCTGAGGATCAATGGTAACAATGGACAAAGGGACACAGTGTTTACCCATGTTCGAGCCCTCTTAAAGGAGGTAATACCCTACGTCCTGCTTGATTGTATTTGATGAATATAGGGGTTACAAGAGTTGATCTACCTCGAGATCGTAATGGCTAAACCCTAGCTTGGCTAGCCTATGAGTATTGTTATGATCCTGTCTCCGGTCTATGCCCTCCGGTTTATATAGACACAAGGCGGGGCCTAGGGTTGTACAGAGTAGGTTTACAGAGAAAGGAAATAATATATCCGGACGCTTAATCTTGTTGTTCACGCATACAGGAGTCCTAACCAGACATGGGAGGTGGCCTTCTTCCTTCATCTTTACAACCCATCAATCCGGCCCAAACTGGATAGACCAGATGCCTGAGGACCCCTTAGTCCAAGACTCCCTCAGTAGCCCCTGAACCAGTCTTCAATGACGATGTATTCAGCACGCGGATTGTCTTCAGCATTGCGAGGAAGGTTCCTCTCCTTGAATACCATATATCAGCTTTCCTTTATGAAAGAACTATATCCAGCTCTGTATAATTGACATAACCCTTAGCCGTGAAGGCAAGATATATAAAGAATTGGAATAGTGTCTTTATTGACAACTTTTTCCGACGAAGCGTCAGACTTGGCTCTTAAGTATTTTGAATCATTTTCACATTCCTTGTTTCGTGTTTTGAGGTCGAGCCCCCTTGGCCCATCTTGTCAAAACAGAGAGCGTGCCCACTTATTACGGGATTCTCATCGATGGGATTTGGGTAACCAAACCGACTATGGTGCACGCTCTCATCGGGAATGGGCGAGTTTTAAGGCATAAGTGGGGGGGGGGGGGCAGTTGGCATTTCTTCTGCCTATAAGAGGGCAAAAGATTCCTCCTTTCTTCCCCATGCCTTCCTCCAGCCTTTGCCTCCCAATCTCTCAAGCTCCAGCGCCCGAAAAAAGTTCTCGTCTCCCTCACCGCCACCACCTTCTCTAGCCATGGCCGGGTCAGGTTCCAAGGGCAAGTGGGAGGCCTCCTCCGTCACAGAGAAGGAAGTGAAGGATCTTCGGAGTGCGGGGTACCTGGCCGCAGACATTGTGCACAGGCTCCCAGATGAGGGCCAAATCATCTCCACTCCGGCGCCCAGCGAAAGGTCGTCTTCCTCCCCCCATTTTCTTAGAGGTCTAGGATTTCCACTCCACCCCTTCGTCTGTGGCCTCATGTTCTACTATGGGCTAGATTTCCATGATCTAGCCCCGAATTCTTTCCTCCACATCTCGGCGTTCATCGTCGTGTGTGAGGCTCTACTCCGCGTCCCTCCACACTTCGGCCTATGGCTCAAAAGCTTCAACGTGAAGCCGAAAGTGGTCGACGACAGCATGTGGACTACGGCGGGGCCATGGTAAGCAATCTGCCCAATGCCACATGGCCCGAAGGGGCCTTCATCGAGGCCATCAAGGTCTGGTAGCAGGAATGGTTCTACATCACCGAGCCCCACCGTGCCAACTGGCGACCATTCCAAAGTTCAGATCCGGACCCCCCACAAGGCTCACTTCATGGACTGCTAAGGGCCTCAACTAGGGATCCCAGATGGAGGTGCAGATGCTGAAGAAGCGCACCACCAACAAGCTGGGTAAAAATGTCGGTCTCACCAATGTGGTGTAGATCACGCTCTTCCACCGCATAATCCCCTGCCAACGTCGGGCCTCCCACATGTGGAAGTTCAATCTGGAGGAGCCAAGGACCTTGAAGCACTTCTTTGTCACTATGCACGAAGGAATATGGAAGCTGCTCTTCAAGGCCCAGAAGAGCTGGCCCATGGAGACCGAAGATGTCAGACTCGACATTGAGAATCTGGCCACTCCGGTAAGTATCAATCTTTTCGAATACGTGTCCGGTAAATGTCATTTAATCATCAAGATTCTTATTAGTTTGCTTCTTCACATGGCTGGACAGCAAAGGCGGAGCGGATCAAGTTCGGCTCCGCTACCTGAAGACACCGCCACCACCCAGCTGACGAAGATGCTGGTCCCGGCGCCCTACCAGGCGCCTAAGAAGAAGGGCAAGGAGCCCAAGGGTGGCCCCCGTCGCAGAGGTTCTTCAAACGCTGTGTCTGGAGAGACTGAGATCGTCTCCTCTCATGAGGGAGACGAGGACGAAGAGGAGGAGGAGGAGGTGGAAAGCGACTCTCCCCTCAAGTGGAGGAGGAAGAAGAGGATGACCTCCGAGAACCCGGAGGAGGTGGCACCGAAGAGGGGGAAGATTACCCTCGCGGTCAGTTCGAACTCAGAGTCCGAACACATCCCCAAGAGAGCCCCCAAGGCAAAACCCCTAGCCGAATCGTAAGTATCTGAAATCTTACTTATTTGGTCTCCACTTATCTGCCTCTGTCATATAAACTAGATTATTTATTTGTATTTCAGTCCTCCTCGCGACATTCTGAATGCCTCATCTTCGTCGGGGAACTCCCTCCCGCCTGAGCAGACGGAGAGCGATGCACCGTCGCGAGCCCCCTCGCCTACTGCCATGGAGGACACCGAGGTGTTGTCCCAAAGGACTCCTCCTGGCCGAGGAGGGATAGATGAGGGCGTTGAGAAGGCGCCTGGCATTAACACCTCGGTCATCGAAGACCTGGGGGAGGTGAGCCCCATGACCACCAACAACGGGGAGCCCCAGCAGCCCGCCCCCATCGCACACCATTCCGGAGACCAATACGGCTCTGGGAAGGAATATGCAGCCTCCTTCAAAAGAGGGGGGAGGAGCAACAGCTCCCAAAGTACCCTCCGTTAATCTGGTGGCTACTCATGCTCTGGAGGAGGCGTTGCAACGCGCTTCCATCATGGAGGATCACCGCACCCTAATGGGTGCAGTTATGAAAAAGGTTCAGTCTGCGAAAAGCGGATTGAATGAAGCCTTCAACAGCCTACTGATGGGCTTTGAGGTATGCGATGTAATCCTCTAATAGGTTTTTCATATGAAAGGATGAACCCATGTATAGACAATAGCCCCTGAGACTCTGTCCGGATTAGAACAATCCGGACAGAGGATCCCCAGGCAAAGTTACTAATATACTGTGTGTGATAGGCATCCATGTTGGCGGCTACCACCCATGCGGCAGAGGTTTCCGAGCTCAATAGGAAGCTTCAATTGGCCGATGAGGAGCTCGACCGCGTCAACAAGTGGTTTGACGAAACACAAGGTATGCAGAACTTATATATCAAAAGTGATATGTTATGGAGTCTTATGACTTTATTTGATTCCGTGATTATGATCATAGCTGGCACGCCCGAGGTCGAATCCCTCAAGAGTGCGCTTGCCCAGGCCAAGAAGGAGGCGAAGGCGAATAAAGCAGCCGCTGACAAGGCAGGGAAGGAGCTGGAGGCGGAGCAGACTGCCCGTCGCCAACATGAGTCTCGGGTGGCCGAAGTCGAGCAAGAGCTCAAGGATGCCATCACCAATTGTGAGGTCTTGGAGCAAAAGACTTCGAACCAAACATCCGAGCTTAACAAAGCTCTCAATATTGCCAAGGAGGCACGGAGCGAGTCCCGGAGTGCTCACGAGGAGATCCACCAGGCGTGGCAGATAGCGGTTGGTAAGGTCTTTCTTCTGCAAAGTATCTTTGGAGGTCAGAAGTATGCGTTGCTGACTCGAGTGTGGATCTCTCCAGGCGTGTTTGCGGATCTCCCAAAGAGTATCGCTGACGCCGCCCAATTCTTTAGAGTCCAGGAGGGGAACACGATGGAGAAGTTGTTCTGGTCACAATTCCTTGCACCAGAATGTCCAACACCTCTAAACAATCAGTTGAAGCAGTTGGTCGAGCTGCATAGGATGGCGGGCGCGGCCATGATGGATTTAGTAGTCCAACTCTGTCCCGCCGATCCAATCCCTAGCAGCTACTTTGAATTGGTGAGGCGACTCATCGATGCGAGGCCGTGGGTCGATGCTGTGAAGCATTCGGTCTGTATAGAGGGTGCCCGGATGGCCTTTGCCCACGTCAAGATGCAATGGGTGAAGATGAAGGCCACCGAGGTAGCGACCGCAGGTCCGCCCGAGTGCAAGGATCACCAGAGGCCGGAGAGATATTTTGAAGATGTCCTAGAAAGGGCCTGAATAGTAGAGGGCCAGTGTTCGCAGGATGTTATGTTTGATTAAATGTATCCGGGTGGACGAACACTATGCTATGAATCCACGCTATGATTGTGCCTTTTGTGTTATCTTTATCCTCCTATGCGGCCGTTTATTATTTATACTTCTGAAGGTTGCCAGTCGTCGGCTTCTGCCCCCATGTGAATAGTACAGGGGTGTTCGTGAACGCGTGACCGCACTTTATCCAATGTCTTGGTCCTTAGAGGAGGCATCCGCGCGGTGAACTAGGCAATCAGACTATGCTGCTTTATTACCTTCACTTAGCCACAGGAGTCCATTGGTGGGGTTAACTAGTAGACCCTATTGCATTGAGCGGCAATCCGGATAATGGTGCCTTTGCAACATGACTGGTCAAGTCCCAACCCCTCGTATGACGGCAAGAATTGCTAACAATCTGTAGTATAACACTAAGTCACTGGACTGCTGGCTAGCTCTCGCTTATCATGACGGTCAGTTTTCGACTTTCTCTACTGAGGTACTTAACCGGATGAACCAAAAATACAATCGCAGTAGTTCTCCCTTTACCACCTTAGCCGAACTGGCAGAGCGTAAGGTGGTAAGCACAGGAGCCGGGCAACCCAACTATAGACCAAAGACATGAATCGGAGCCGATGCATATAATGCAATATCCAGGACATCAAAGAGTTCCCTATAGGTGTTCAGACTTTTAAAATGTGCAGGGCTGAAGACAGCCCCCGACGCGAAGGACGGGCTAAAGCACGTACGTCGATCAGAAGTAAGGAGGGAATGCAACTGATAATATAACATGCATACCAAACAAAAAGTGGTGATAATTTGCTTTGTTTATATCTTTATGGATACATCGAGACGTGTTTAGGCAAATAGTGCCATAAATATTGAGGTCATGTTACATGCCAGAAAATTTGTATAAGGGAAAGGTTTACACAGGGCCTTGGCGTAATGGTTTGAAGATCCCAATGGTACCCTGCCGCGCGTCTGCGCCGTTTCTCCTTAGTAGTGAGTCCTTTGAGAGGAGAGGTAAGGTGGTTGTCTGTAAATAAGATAAAGAGGGACCAAAGAGGGAGCCCTCATGCAACCATACAACTTTTAGGTTTTCAAAAGAACCTACAGTGAAAGAGAAAAGAGAAAAAGGTAGGTGAGGTCCGAATAGGATCGATCCGTACTATGGACCAGTCCCGCGGAATGCCTCCGGCGTTGCCCAAGGTATTTTTAGTGCATAGTTATGTATGCGTAGTACATATACCACGACCTTATGGGGTCCGGGTCCGCCGAGCTATCTTCAAGAGGTGCGGGCCGTACCTTTTTGGCAATGTCATTGGTCTTAATGGCCGATGCGTTGTTCGGCTTGATGAGGCCGCCGTATACCTCGGCTGCTAGGGCCGTTGTGTGCTCTTTGGTACGGAGGGAGCGCTCCATATTTCCATTGACTATAATGACGCCCCGCGGTCCAGACATTTTAAGCTTTAAATAAGCATAGTGCGGGACTGCATTGAAGCGGGCAAAAGTGGTTCGTCCGAGCAGTGCGTGATAGCCACTGCGGAAAGGGATGAAATCAAAGATTAGTTCTTCACTTCGGAAGTTGTCCGAAGAGGCGAATACCACTTCCAGTGTCAGTGAGCCCATACAACGGGCCTCCACGCCGGGTATCACTCCTTTAAAGGTAGTGTTGCTTGGCTTGATTCTTGATGGGTCAATGCCCATTTTGCGGATAGTGTGTCTTGATAGATTAAGTTAAGACTATTGTCGCCGTCCATAAGGACTCTAGTGAGATGGTATCCGTCAATGATAGGATCAAGTACCAGGGCGACCGAGCCCCCGTGACGGATACTGGTTGGGTGATCCCTGCGATCGAAAGTGATCGGACATGCTGACCATGGATTGAACTTTGGGGCAATAGGCTCTACGGCGTAGACGTCCCTTAGTGCGCGCTTGTGCTCTCTTTTGGGTATGTGAGTGATGTAGAATATGTTCACTGTCTTTACTTCGGGGGGGGGGGGATATGTTTCTGACCCCCGGTGTTTGGCTAATGGGGATCATCGTCATCCTCGCTTGGAGGTCCCTTCCCCTTGTGTTCGTTATTTAACTTACCGAACTGTTTAAAAACCCAGCAATTTTTATTGGTGTGGTTAGTAGGCTTGTCGGGGGTACCGTGAATCTGACAGGGCCTCTCGAGGATTTTGTCCAAGTTGGATAGACCGTCCCTGTTGCCTTTGAAAGGTTTCTTCCGCTGGCCGAATTTAGATGCACTGAATCCGGAATTGACTGCCGTGTCTTCGGTGTCGTTGTTGTTATTCCGGCATTTATTTTTGTTGCGGCATGGCCTGCCACTATCGTCCCTGGCCTCAGAGGTGCCGGGGTCGCTGGAACTGTTGCTTCTATGAGCTAGCCAGCTGTCTTTGCCTACGCAGAAGTGGGTCATAAGTGTTGTTAGGGCTGCCATAGTTTTTGGCTTTTCCTACCGAGGTGTCAGGCAAGCCATTCATCATGGACACTGTGTTTAAAGGCCGCTAAGGCTTCGGCATCTAGACAGTCCATGATTTGTTTTTTTAATGAGGAACCGATTCCAAAGTTTGTGGGCTGACTCTCCGGGTTGCTGGATAACGTGACTTAGGTCGTCGGCATCCGGAGGCCGGACATAGGCGCCCTGAAAGTTGTCCAGGAAAGCGTCTTCTAAATCTTTCCAGCTCCCTATGGAGCTCTTTGGGAGGCTATTCAGCCAGTGTCGTGTTGGTCCCTTCAACTTCAAGGGGAGGTATTTGATGGCATGGAGGTCATCTCCACGAGCCATGTGAATGTGGAGAAGAAAATCCTCAATCCAGATGGTAGGGTCTATTGTTCCATCGTACTGTTCGATGTTTACGGGTTTAAACCCTTCCGAAAATTGGTGCTACATTAATTCATCAGTAAAGCACATAGGGTATGTGGCACCTCTATACCTGGCTACACTGCGACGCAGTTCGGATGACATCTGTGTTCGGTGCTGGCCTCGCACTTGATGATGTCGATCGCGCCAGGTTTGGTGGCCATCATCTCGTGCCGGAGCACGTCCTTTGGATCCATAGATTTATCTAGTCTGACCGGCTTTATTGGCCAGGTCCTGACGTAGGTCATAAGTGTAGTTCGGCGCCGCTGTCTCCCTGCCTCTACGGCGAGGTGGTGCGGGCTAGTGTTCAGCTTGATAGGCCGTTTTGTCCCGTCCATGTGGTGGTCGGTCTGGTTGATCAGCTATCAAATTTTGGGTTCTGCAAACCCTTGAACTACAAAAAAAGACACATCCATGACATTTTGGGCCGAACGATTTTTTTCCTGTCATACTTATGACACTTCTATGACGATAATTGTGAAAAAACCCGGTATCATCATAGATGTGGTGGGCTCCTACTTCTATGACAAAAATCATGATAGAAAATGGGCTTTTCGTCCTGGGCAGGCCGGAGACGTAGCTGCATGACATTCTTTGGGCCATCCATGACGGAAAAAACCGTCATAGAAGCGAGGGCGAGGAAAATATTGGGGTGTTCCCGGTTACGGTGGGTGGTCGGGGCCGAGCGATGCATGGAGGTTTGCGCGTTTCTCTCGTACACGTACGCGCGTGTGTGCAAGGCGTTGGGCTCTAACTGAACCCGAGTGAGGCATTGGGCTATAACTGAACCCGAGCGATTGCACTGCAGGCTACACGTTACTGAACCCGAGCGATCGATCGATGGCTATTAACTGAACCAGATCGAGCAATTCCTTCGCTACTGCTGCTAACTGAAACCGATCGATGCTGCCTCTGGATGAACAGTGAGTGTTGCGGGGGGGGGGGAGTGGATGAACAGTTCCCGGTGGGGGTGGATGAACAGGCCCCTGATCGATCGAGCCGGTTGGGGCTGGATGAACAGGACCCCGTGGAGAGCTGGATGAACAGGACGACCCCGTGGAGGGCTGGATGAACAGTAGACGATTGAGGGGTGGATGAACAGTAACCCGTGGAGGGGTGGTTGAACAGGAGCCCATGGAGAGGGGTTGTTGAACAATAGCCGATGGAGTAGAGCGCGGCGGAGGCTGGATGAACAGGAGCCCGTGGATGAACAGTCATAGGTGGAGGCTGGAGGAGGTCGACGGTGGATGAACGGTACCCGTGGAGGCTGGAGGAGGTCGATGGTGGAGATGAACAATATCCTGTGGAGTCCTGTTTTATGGTACGCCACACCCCTCCCGATGAACAGGACCCCCGTTTCGACCATAGCGCTCCAACACAAGTCCGTTTCCTCGGTTTTGCGGTACACCACACCCCTCCCAATCAACAGGACCATGTTTCGACCGTAGGAGGTCCAACACAAGTCTGTTTTCTTCGTTTTGCGGTACACTAGACCCCTCCCGATGAACAGGATCCCGTTTCGAACGTGGACGGCCGAACACAAGGACGTTTCCTCCGTTCTGCGGTATGCTAGGCCTTGTTTCCATCGCCTGTTCCGTTCAAGCCCTCCCGATGAACACGACAACGCATTCCGTTCCGACCCTGCCGGTTGGCTCCCCATGAACACGACGACGACATTGTTTCTTTGTTCCGACCCATCCATGTACATGAGCCCTGGCCGTACATATGCGCGAGTAGGCGTTCGAGACCCTGCCCGTATGTACGTACGTGGCCGTATTTACTTTCTTGCACCCTGGCCGCTGTACGTACGTGTATATGCTACGTGTGCGCCTCTACTACGACATGTGCGCGCCTCTGCATCGACCAGTATGTACGTACACGTTCGCAATCAGAATGACAACGCTACGTACGCTTTGACCAGGTGGGTCCCGGCTGTCAGGCACTTCCTTGCATGCGAAGATGTAGCTGGTGGGTCCCAACAGTCAGGGGGTGAATCATTTTTTTTGCCCGTAATATGGACGCACTTCCTTGCGTGCGAAGATGTAGCTGGTAGGTCCCAGCAGCAGGGGGGAATGTTTTTTTCATGAAATACGGTGGCCCGTCCGGTGGGTCCCTGCTGTCAAGTGGAGGAATCATTATTTTCCGCGTAATAAGGAGGCACTTCCTTACTGCGGCCGTGGACCCAGCTGTCAGCCTCTCCACGTACAGTCCACGTCCTATGGAAGTCGTTCCTTGACCATGTTGACCACACCGCGTTGAGAGCACCAGGGCAGTGGACGACGGCGAGGCCTATGAAGGGGACGACACGGAGCCGGGGAAGACGCGACAGTGGATGCCTACCCGTAGAGGAGTATGAGGGTTCGCTGGTTCGACTGTGGTGTGAGGCTGCCGTCGCCGCAGAATAACAAGGGTGTGGGTGAGTAGAGGGATGGCCTAGCCAGCGGTGGGAGTAGTAGGGGGCGGTGAGGCCTCCGCGGCATCACAGCCGGCCACGGGAGGCAGGAGCATGCGAGACGACCGGCGCTGCTTTGGGAGGCTGGAGCAAGAAGACCAGAGGTTGAAGAAGCACTACGGCCGTTGGATGGACATCGTACGGTCACTGATGCTAGAATCGTTCATATTGACTAAGTTGACAAAGGTCTCCATCCCAGTCAACTTAGTAGGCCCACAAGTCACCTCCCACCAAGGTGGGTCCCAGCTAGCAGGGGGAGTATTCATTTTTTTGTGCGTAATAAGGAGGCACTTTCGGTGGGTCCGAGCTGACAGCGGGGGGAACTTTTTTTTGTGAAATACGGTGGCCCGTCCGGTGGGTCCCATCAGTCAAGGGGAAACATTTTTTTGTGAAATGCGGTGGCCCGTCCGGTGGATCCCTGCTGTCAGGTGGAGGAATAATTATTTTTCGCATAATAAGGAGGCACTTCCTTGTGGCTGCCATGGACCCAGCTGTCAGCCTCTCCATGTACAGTACTCTTCCGATGGAAGTCGGTCGTTGACCACATTGACCACGCCGCGCCAAGAGCACCAGGGCGATGGACTATGGCGAGGCTTAGGAAGGGGACGACGCGGAGCCGGGGAAGACGCGGCAGTGGAAGCCCGTGGAGAGGAGTACAAGGGTTCATTGGTTCGGCTACGGTGTGAGGCTGCCGTCGCCGCAGAATAACATGGGGTGTGGGTGCGTAGAGGGATGCCCTGGCCGGCGGTGGGAGTAGTAGGGGGCGGTGAGGCCTGCGCGACAGCACAACCGGCCACGGGAGGCGGGAGCAGGCGGTCCTGCCGGCGCTGCTTTGGCGGCTGGAGCAAGAAGATCAGAGATTGAAGAAACACGACGGCTGTTGGATTGACATCCAACGGTTACGTCTGCTAGAATCGTTTGTTGACGTATATAATAACTAAAAAAACCTTGCATATGCGTCAACTTAATAGGCCCACAAGTCAGACCATTCCCTCTTTTTTTAATAATTTATATATAGCTCATTGCAACTTCTTATGCAATTTATTGCAGTCCATTTTTTTGGTTGGCCAGGGCCAATTTCGCATATTTCTGTGGGTCCCAAACTATTTTTAATACCAAAATGTCGAGCCAGATTTAAAGTACTTTGAAGATATATTTAAATTAGGTTAATGCCCAGTGAAATAGGAATCTGAAAATGTGAAAAAATTCAGAAATTATAAAGTAATTGCCAATTTGTCATTTGTTTTTATATTTACAACCCATTTCATATTACTTTCAAGATTTGCAGGCGTCTTGAAAGAGTTGCAGCCCATCAGGGCATAGAAAAATAAGTAGGCCTGGATTGGGTATTCTTCAGAAAAAATAAACTGGGCTCATTTTCACAAAGAAAAAAATAGCTGGGCTGGTCACATGGCGAACTTAAAATGTAAGCCTGGGCTAGACGGGCCACATCCCAGTTCAAACCCTGCTCCGTCTCAACAATAACAAAAAAAATACTGCTCGAGCAGCTACGTCCCAGGTGTCAGCCGATCTTGTGCTGTTCTCTTGTTTATTGACTATATACGCTCACAATGTCGTGGGTCCTAGATGTGAGGAAAACACTGGGAGGAAGCATTTTATTTTTCCATACACTGACATGGTGGGCCCCTACTGTCATCCTCTCCACGTACTTCTGCCGATTCTTGTTGTTTGTTGACCATGTTGACAACGCGAGAGGGCGGCACCGCGGCGAGCGCACCAAAGCGCGCGGAGGACGATGGCGAGGCCTCGGACGTCGGCGTTAATGATTTAGGAGACGGTGGGGCAGAGATGCGTGCGCTGAGGCGCAGCTAGCCGTGGGAGGCGGAAGCAGGCGGCCCCGCTGGCGCTGGTTTGGTTTTGACGGCTGGAGGAAGATAGGACTAAAGAAACACGACAGACTGTAAAAGCAGCAGGAGTACTTAACAACCTTAATTGAAACCAGCAGGGGCACTTAACAACCAAAGCTGAAAGTAGTATGAGTACTTATACAGGTTCAACCGTACAAAGCACGCCTCGAACAGTGCTACTTTGCCTACAGTTATGTGGCACCCCGGCTCAGAGCGACCGGTTTACCTTGCATTGCCAGCCCAGAGACCTTGTCTTCTGGCAACACACAACAACATGGTACAGAAAACAACCGCTTTATTCATGCTAGCGGAGCATAGTTCATATTACAACAGTTAGCAAGGCCAAGCGGCACACACGGTGCGGCTGAACAATATGTACATTATTTAGTGAACATAAAGGGGCCTCGATCATGACAACTACTCGGCAGCGGAACAACGTCGTAGCGGGACTCCATAGCACAAGGACACCGACGTGGACATGGTCTAGACTCAGACAGCACTCCTTTCCAACGAGACTTTCCTGAAATCTGGCATGACATGCCAGGTCAGTATATTGAATGTACTTGCAAGCTCACAATAAGCATAAACATGATGACAGATAATATCATGATATTTATCCAATTAAACAACAATGCAACCATATATCCAACACATTGTGGCTATGCTCAACAGGTACTCATTCTCCCGACTTGCTTACCAGATGTGACCAATAAACATGATAGTACCAAAAACACACTCGTGATCCTTACGGTGATCACAACCTGACCAACCCGTGGCCCGTGATCCTTACGGCAATCACAACCCGACCAACTCGTGGCCCGTGATCCTTACGGCGATCACAACCCGACCAACTCGTGGACCGTGATCCTTACGGCGATCACAACCCAACCAACTCATGACCAACTCAACATGATGGCCTCACTGCCATCCTTAGTGCCATTTAGTGTGCATATTTATTAAGTGTTGACCCATGGTGTACCCTACTTTCGAGCGTGTCCGTAACCATGGACACGGCTATCGATAGATTAAAAACACTCTGCAGAGGTTAGTACATTGTACCCACACTACGGAACCCATGGCCTCGCACTCCCATTCGGGTGGACCAACAGCATTCAGACGAAACCATTTCATTGTCATGACACTCTCCCGACCCTTCCGACTTATACCCCAACGGGCTAGTCCTGGGTGGCCCCGTGTCTACCTCCAGACACCTCGACCACTGTCGTGGCCACGATCCACTCTGGGACCTGGTACCAAAATTAACTTAACAACAGGCTCACAAGGTTATGCTTGTCTACCGGGCCAGGGTACAGCACGCCCATAACCTTCCCTAAATGGAGGCACCGACCAGAGGCATGACAATGAAACGCATTAAGGCTGTCCCATACCGGCAAATGTGGTTGCACTGGGAAAGACTCGTTTCAGCGGCACCACGACCTAGTCAACAACATGTTCAAGTTGAATTATTAATCAGGTTCAACTTAATGTGAAAAAAATAACCGGTGTCATACTACCATACTATGCATCACTTAGCATATGCATCACATAACCATGCAAATACTGCACCAACCACGCTCCTACGGAGCCATCATCAACTCATGCTACTATTCTGGTTAAAATCTCACTTTACTTATACCAGAACCATTTCTAGCATTATCATCATTATACATCATGCAAAATAATATTTAGACTACTCATCAAACTCTATGACCATATTATTTATTTATCACTTGCAACTAAGTTCTCCTTATCTTGCCAACAATATTTACTTCAAACATTCTGAAGTTCAAGTATTTTAACATAACAAGCATATAACAGAATATATTTATTATATAACTAATTTAAATGCATCCATATTCATAAGTTCAAGTATGAAAATCATAAATATTGAAGTGGCACCATGAAAATGTTACTGTGGCTTGCCTTAGTACTGATGAGGTTCACAAAGCTCCTGGTGATCCTCAAGACAAGCTGGCTCTGCTAAAAATATTCAAAACCACAAAAAGAAAATATCAAGAAACCTTCTAAAAATTGCCAGAAAATCTAGACAACAAGGAAAAATCCCATCTTTTGAGTGTTGTTAGATTTTTGGACACAGAACACGATGCAAAAAGAATCACTGCATTTGGACTTGTAGATAAAAAGTTATGACCATTCGAAGTCTCCTGGAATTTAAATGAATTTGAAATAATAAACAGAGGGGGGGTGACGTCGAAGGCGTAATCTCCCGGGGCACCACCACTCATACTGCTTCACACGCGTAATGACTGGCTGACTAGTGGGCCCCGCTAGTCAGGCCAGAGGGAGGGGAGAGGGAAACAGAGGAGCACGGCGCTTCGCCGGAGCTCACGCCGGCGATGAGACTTCTTGGCGGCAAACTAGAGGGAGGGATCGACGGAGAAGGCGATTGCGCACCTACCCGTACCTGTAGCGTGGCTAACGGTGGCTGGACGGCATCAGATTTGACCTCTCCAGCGGCGACAGAGGGCGGAGGTTGCCGGAGTTGAAGAAGACGACGGCTTGGGGCGGCTCCAGGGGCTCTAGCTAGGTGCATTGGCTTCACGGAGGAGAGGCAGAGGCCCTGGCGGGGTCGCCTTGGCTTGGAGAGGCCGGAGCTACGAGAACGATCCAGAGGGGATCGCCGGCGAGCTCGGCTCTGGGACGGCAGCCCGCGGCCTGCCCGGCCGGGTTGCGGCTTCTAATGGCTCTAGGAGGGAGTGGGAGTGGGTTGCGATGCTCCAGGAGGCTGCAGAGGGGGGCTTTTATAGGCGGGGCGGCGAGGAGGGCTCGGGCTCTGCCGGAGGACACTTGTCCCCGGCACCCAGCGACGAACGGTGCCAAAGAGCGATGGAGAAGGCGACAGAGGTCACACAACCACTGTACGCGGGGGCGGACGAGCACAGGAACAAGGGGGAAAGAGACGAACACAGTGCGCGCGCACTGTGCCGTTGGCTGGACCGTGCCCGTGCTCGCTGCGGCGAGCTCCGGCGTCGACGAGCGGCAGGGTGGAGTTATGGAGGTGGAGACGAGGATGGTGGCGAGGGGTGGCACGCTCTGGCCGGCCGAGCAGCGAGCACGCGCTCAACAGAGGCGCTGGCGACGCGCAGAGCGCGCGTTTGGCATGCCAGCACGCTCGGACGAACGCGGTCACCGCGTGGACCGTGACATCAGGCCACCTACGCACTAACAAGGATGTCTAGCGTGTAGTCCTTAGTAAACTGAGGTGTTACCATGGCTCGGTTTGGTTCCAGGTGCAGTACAAGTAAAATGGTGATGAGGTTAAGTTACTGGACAGAAACTTTGGGGAGTTACTGTGGTCAAACCATAGGGATTCAAGGGCTGAGCTTTGGGGTTTTACTGTCTCTTACTAAGGTAAATAAGCTCAGGGAAAATCAGCTACATTGGAGCTAGTAAAAAGGTAGTTGCTGTAGAAACTACCATTTCAGCCCAGAAGTGATTTTATTTTCTGTAGCCAAAATATTCCAAAGAGTGGTGAAATATTTTCACTTAGAAATGTGCCCTAGGGTCCAAAGAATAATTGGGATTTTTCTCAGGATTTTTGGGGCAAGAGAAATTAGGGTTGCTTTGGAGCTCAAGGAGTTAGCTCGGGTTTTGGAGGCCAAAATGAATATTTTTCATTTAAGAAAAATATTCCAATCAATATTGTTGGGTTGGCCAGGGGTGAAATGATGGCTTTGAGGAGGAGAGGGAACACTTGGGTAAAAATCAAGGGATACCCAAGTGGTTAAGTCCAAATGAAATGATTCAAAACTCCAAATCCAAAATCAACTCAGCTGAAAATCAAGCAAAGAAAAGAGGGCAAAAATCAAGCTGTCACGAGTTAACCAAGGGTGAGGCCGCGAAGCCCTAGGACAAAGCCCAGGCGCCACCCCGCGCATCCACAACCTTCTGAAAGTGGCTTCATCTCGCAATGTGGTCAATAAACAGGATATTCACTTTAGAGCCATGGAAAAGCATGAACATAATCTTCTGTCCTATTCTCCAAGATGGACGGGCCTTCATTATTTGAGACCACCCATGAATAAGTATCTTTTCACCTCCAAGGGGAATGGAGTAGGTCGACATAAACGTCATGTTGTGACCAACCGCAAGTCTGACCCGACCATGGTCAGGCATCTGTATAGGAACAATAGAACTGGGCAGTTTCTGTTTCAAGAAGATCACAACTTTAAACCGTGTATAAGCTATAGTTTATGAACAACATATATAATAGAAAACAGCTCATACCATAAGTTTCTCGACACAGTTGGACCTGTTCAACGAGTGCAGCAGTGCCACACATATCCCACGTGGCCTTCCACCATTGAAACGCCCCACAAGGACCTCAAGACGATCAATAAAGTGTAGGAACTTGTGGATGTCGTCTCAGTTAACTTCAGTGCCATCAGTAATAGCCGAGTTATTACAGAATAACAAATGAGTAGCCTACTTAACTCTGAAAAAACCTACACGTGCCACCAATTATAAGAAAATATTAGTTAGAAGTAGCATCTCTGTGAGAGATTAGTTGCTACTTCTAAAGTTAAATTGTGATTAGTTAGACAGAATAGGTGGATTAAGAAGTAATCGAGGCAACAAGCAAGAACCAGATACAAAACTAACATGGATGAACAATTGGAACGACGTTGGGGTGGAAGATCGCAGTGAAGATGAGACCAGGTTCTGCTATTTCCATCAACATTCGTGCGCCAACTTTCAGTCCGTAACACTTGAGAAAGTTTATCCAAGTTCGGCCATAAAAAAGCAGCGATCTTCTTGGTTCATGAACCCAACTCGGAACTTATATCCATGGCTTGTCTTCACTGTGACCATTAAACTGGTGTATTCAGTTATGGCAAGGCCGAGCATCTTGAGTACATGTGTTCTGACAGAGCAAGTAATGCACCGCAGGAAAAATAATATGAGAACACAATGTATTCCCTATCCAAATCTAGAAATAACTTCCTCCTTCACGTCAGTGTTGACCATCGTACTAGTAGTACCTTTTATCCAAATATAGCAATCCAAATTGCCAAATTAGTCGACAACATGTTAAAAAAAAAACACCCTCCCGGATAGAAAAGAGGATTCTAGGAACATACTATGCGCATTTTAAAATCCCGTGTTAGGATGAGAAGGAACAAGTGTGGCGTCTCGCTGAGGGTGCAAAAACCTGTAAGGTCCTTGCACTTTGGGCACTGCAAATGAAACACATTAGATTCAGTAGGAAGAAAAATGCATCAATGGCGGTGGCTGCCATCCTAGGATTACCTGCGACCAAGGGACTTGGATTTATCAGGGATGGATGAAGAATTCGTACCTGGTTCTCCATGAGAAAACCCTATGCAATCGCCGAGAGGGGTTTTTCTCTGAACAAGCAGACGAGGGAGAAGGGGATTCATGCCCACTGAAATATTGCCGCTTCATCCGTCCAGCTTACTGCTAAAGCTGGAAAGGGGGGGAGGGGTTGTGATTTGATGGCTCATTGGGCATTACTGTGGCGCTACGACCGGGGTGTGTCTACCGTGCAGTTGTGCAATCTAATTTGTGCATATGGCACATGGACCCCGTTGCCGGATGCCCCACATATCAGCGAAAGGAAGTAGAATGACAGGAGTAACTAGTTACACATAAATATATTTTTGACAGAGAGATACTCCTTTGTAAAGAAATATACAAATCTTTTATATCACAACTTTATACATAAGAAAAATCAAGGGGAATATATATAACATATATAATTATAAAAACAGAGTTGTTTTTAACACGACATAGACGAGTTGGTGATGATGGTGTGCCTGCCATCCTGCAATATAGGCCGTCCGATTTATATCTGACGGATAGGAAGGAAACTATGGCAATTTTGCAAAAAGGCACCCACATACCTCTCCACATTTGCAAATAAGGCCTTCCCTCGTTCATCCTTTTCTCTCACAAGATAAAATACTCATACAAATGCATCTTGATGTTACGTGCAACACACGGGCATTATGGGGGTTCAGCTGAGAATATAATACTCAAACATGCTCACGGTTCTGGACTTTGGGCCGCAGGCCCACCCTGCATGTTTGGGGGCCCATGTGTTCTACCTCAGCGCTTTTCATATTGCAAGTGATCGATACGGCGCTGGTTTTAGATGCCGTCGCAAGGCGAATACACAAAATTGAATAAAGCACGACAGTTGTTGGAATGAAATCGAACGACAGTTCCTAACCAGCAATGAGAGTTGCAATTCTATCAACGATATACCATGTGATAAATAATACTGTCGTACTACTTATACACACAGGACACTTGTTTCACCATGCCAGATTATTACATCAAAATCTCTCGGAGGATAGATCAGTTCGGCAGTTGTGTGCTGCTACTGAAGAATTTCAAAGTTGATTTGGACCAGCTCTCCTTGCCGAGAAAGTTCGATTTCGACATCATCCCCTATCGCAAGATCTGATTTAGATTTGAACCTTGACCATCCTTTAGCATCAATCATCATGCAACCATCCTTTGTACTTACGGTATATTGAGCAGGTTCATTCACACCAAGGCTACGCATGGTAAGAGAAACTTGGCCGCGGTCGCCCGGATTGTTGAACGACTCCCTTGTTGCTCTAGTAATTCTCTGTTTGCAAACACGAATACATACCCAAAAAGTTAGATCAACACAGTGAATCATGTGAAACAACATGGAAAGAAAAAAGAACGAAGCACCTGGGCGGCCAATGCTTACCAAGAAGGTGGACATGTCAATTTTTGTAAGGACTTTGGTATATGAAGTGCGAACTGCAGCCCAGTCTGTTGCCGGTGCAACTACTTGTTCGGTTGCTGCTGCACGGGCCGGAGCAGATGCAAGTGCAAGTGTTAGTGTAGGTGCCGAAGCCGCTGCTGCTGCCGGAGATGGTGCTCCTTGTAGAGCTGGTGTCGGTGTCGATGCCCGAACCTCTGGTAGATCAGCCTGATCCGCTGAAACGGTCGGTGCCCAATCCTCTACTGGATCAGACTGAGCTGCAGCCGCTGTTAGTGCTAGAGCAACTGCTGGTGCTCGATCCGTTGCTGAAGGTGGTACCGATGTGCAAGACATCGACGATCGTGTTTGGTCTGCTATGATCAACTTTCTAACTTGACTAGGATCCGTGACCGTGATCCAGTTTTTTTCTTCATTTATTTTAAACGCGAGAAGGACTAGTTGTGGTGTCTTTGTTAAACCAAATTGCAGTTCATCATAGGGATTCAGCTTGTACTCAAACAACAGTCTGATCTAATTTTTTCCAGTAATATGAGTGATGGACAGTGCCTTCGTTACTGACATGACATAAGAAGTGAAACTTGCAAAAATAGCCATCATAGAGCAAACCAAGCGGTTTATTCTGTGAATTATGTCACATGGCAAAACCTGCATCGTAAAATTGCAGGAAAAGAAAGAAAACATGGCATTAAATCAATAAGATTTAAACAGTAAATCAATAAGAGTTACTTGATGTGACACGAGTGAATCCTTACCAGGAAATCACTATGTTAAAGTACTAAACAGAAGATTGATCGTCCAACTATGGGTGGCATGCAGGGGCCCCGCCTACTCCCACAAGCGGGACAGTCCAAAGGTCGTGACAAATTAATGGACCGAACAGCCATGGGACTGGAAATCTTGGTGGGTGCGATAAACCCTACAATGCATACAGATATTGGAGTGTAACCATAATTGATAAACCGTTCTCACAAAAAAGATGATCTGGATACTTGAAAATATACAAACTGAATTGAGTGGATAGACATTAACATAGACCGTTCTCAGGACTGACCACACACCAAAAGCGGCAGTACTAATAAACAATACAGGGTTCACAAACACAAATCAAGTACTGAACAACAGTACTTACTACAGACAAGCAAAGTTGCACTAATTAAACTCTGCAGACTATTTCTTGCCACCGGCCTACGGGATGAACCCCGCATAACTGACTAGGCCATGGACTTCGTGAGAGATGTCTACATGCGCCATCACCATCTCGTCAACCTTGGAGAACCTAACAGAGTGGTATTTCCACTCATAAACATGATGATGAAGACAGGCTGCATCAGATTTGTTGGGAAGCTTTACAAGAACCACACCCTTCGTAATCGAAGGCACAACCAGGAAATTGTTGTGGTCAAGTACAGCCTCAAGAACACGTCTGACAACAATGCTACAGGAAAACACTAGTTCAGGACACGTGGCGACAAGGACACAACAGCTGGATAGTTTAGCAGTAGAACTCATCCTCGGGTCTTCTAGTTCACACGGCATGACTTTGAGAACTTCATCTCCACCGCGGACCTGGTTCTAATTCAAACAGAAACCATATTTTATTACTACCTCCGTTCAGAAATATAAGATGATTTTTGATATTATACTCCATATATGACTACATATACGCACAAAAATGAGTGAACAAAGACACTAGAACATGTCTTCAAAGGCATGAGAGCAGAGGGATTACTTGCAATATCCATAACACAAGTTACTGAGGCAAATATACCATGTTCAAAGGTAGCATTGATGTTCATAAAGTACTCCATCCGTCCCAAAATTCTTGTCTTAGATTTGTCTAGATACATATGTATCAAGTCACATTTTAGTATTAGATACATCCGTATCTAGACAAATATAAGACAAGAAATTTGTGACAGAGGGAGTAGTTGAAAGTAATCTATAAGAAATCAGTGTCAACTTCTCACATGTTTTGGTCAAAAGAGGAATTTAGAACCGTCATTTGGCACACTAAAATCACATGCAAGATCACCCAGGAAGTTGTACTACTAGTACTAGTACTGCGTGTTAGATGAAAAAACACGATCAAGATCGAGAAAAAGATCGTCAAGAAGAGATATTACCTAGACTTGCTTAATGAGGGATCCCGGAGAGGGGGGCTTGGACAGGGCGATGGCTTTGAGCTTGTCTACGGTAGTCTCGGCGGGGTGCTTGTGCTTCTTCGTACCATGAGCCTCGACGGTTTTGGCCAGAGCCATAGACATCACGTCGGTCGGTGCTCTAGCGTCCATCCAAGAGAGGAAGCTGAGAGAGAAGAGTGAAATGAGGAACGAGATGAGGGAGAAGCGAAGCGAGTGGGGTTTTTCTTCAAGAGAGGAAGCTGAGAGAGAAGAGTGAAATGATGGTTGCTTCGTCCGTCCAACTTACTGCTGGAAAGGAGGGGGTTTTGTGATTTGACGGCTCATTGGGCATTACTGCGGCGCTTCGATCGAGGTAGTCTACTGTCACTCTACTATGGAGTAATTTAGTGCATGGCTGGTGGACCCAGATGCTGGCTGTCCCACACGTCGGCGAAAGTGAGTAATTTAGTGCATGGCTGGAGGAGGATCCGCACGGTAGAGCGTGTCCACTATTTTTCTAAAGAAAAAAATGATTACAGCAAGCGTTTCCACTCTTACAACGGAGGAGTGTTAAACACGGCAGCCACTTGAACATACACAGTGCTCCTACTACTAGGCATGTGCAGTGGTTCATACGTCAGTACTACATAATCTTATTGCTAGTGTAGTAAGATATGACGATAACAAATGATGTTGTGCGCATGTCAACTATATGAATAGTAATGTAGTAACATAGTACCGCTTTTTCGACTGTCCTGTCGAGAATGAACGGTGAGATCAATGTTAACAGAACTAGGTCTATAGCGCACGGAGAGTACGGTGCTACAGTACTCCATGAAACATGAACCATATGAAGCACGAATAGTGTTAGGCAGGGTGTATGAAGGGTGCACGGGATGGGAGCAAAAGTTCCCTTCTCGACCCACTTTTGGGTGTTTGGCAGAGTGCATGAAGGGTGCATGGGTCCACACTAGTAGGTTAACACAAATACACGAAGAGGAAACAACTATATTGAGATGAGAATGCAACCAAACACACCCACACGCTTTGTGCTACAGTGACTGATCTGCATCGTCTGAGTTTGATCCAACGGTCATGTTGCACCGAGACATGGACATGCCCATGCAGAGGGCGCCTAAACACCACCGAAGTCCCTCTGCTTCTCGAGGCGCACGACGTTGGTGATGCAGGGTGCAACCGCCCGCAGAGCCCGCTCCCGGTCGACGGGAGCCAGCTCGTCAAAGACGGCGTCCAATGGCACGAATGGATTCTGGTGACGGAGCCCTAAAAGGATTCGCCCGGCAACAGCGACGGCAGCCCGCAACCCCTCCTTGTCCAGCTCCGCTCCCACCATCGCGCGGAGACGGCTCAGCTCCTCGGAGATATAGGTGAAGAAGGGGACCAAGTCAGGAAGCCGCAGCTTGTTGAAGTCGACCGGGTGGTCGAACGGGTTTAGCCCGACGACCGGCATGGTCGCGCTGGCACGACGGTAGGCATCACACAGTCGCAACACGTGTGTGGCAACTTGGTTCACCAAGTGGCTGAGGCGATCCTGGACCTCGTCACAATTGGCCCGCTCACGCTCCAGCCGGCTCCCCTGACGGCCTATCGTATCTCCCGCTTTCTGCAGCAACACCGCCGACACCTCGAGCATATTTGTGGTGGACGGATGCCGCTTTTGAAGCTCTGTGAACTCCCACACATAACAGAGGAGCATGGCACTTCTCTCCTCCTTGAGCTCACGGAGCTCCACGTCCTTGGCCCTAAGCTCCGCATCCTTGGCCTGGAGCTCCTGTGTCAGGCGCCTCACCTCGGACTCTGTGATCTGCTACGCCGCCATGGCACCAGGTAGAAGCAATGGGGAGAGGAAGCAAAGGGGGCGAAACGGCTGAAAGGCAATGCAATCTACGGGAAGGTGGAGGGAGCCAGCCGAGGAGTGAGGAATCTTTTGGTTTTCTCCATGGTAAAACACCAGTCGATGACTTCTCACATCAGGGAGCAGTGGGTTTTACAAGCGGAGTCATCATGACTAATTGCTGCCGCGCCTGCTCCCGTCAATCAAAAAATTAAAAATCCTGCCGCGCCTGCTCCCGTCAATCAAAAAATTAAAAATCCTGCCGCACCCAAACACCAGAGCAACGCCGCGGTGGATATTTAAATTTACCTGTCGGCAAGTAGATAAAAAAGGGGGTGAAAAACAAATGTGGCGGCTGAGGGAGTCCTGGATTAGGGGGTCCTCGGACAGCCGGACTATATACTTTGGCTGGACTGTTGGGCTATGAAGATACAAGATTGAAGACTTCGTCTCGTGTCTGGATGGGACTCTCCTTTGCGTGGAAGGCAAGCTTGGCAATTCAGATATGTAGATCTCCTTCTCTGTAACCGACTAGCCTGCCTTCGAGCAGGCCGAACAGGAAGATGAGTAGGTGAGCCCAAAAGAACATGCGACTTCCGAATACCCGGAGGAGGACAACTACATGCCCCCCTCCAAAGACGAGATTAGCATCGGCGACGACGAATTCGGCGTACCTGAGGATCCCGTGGAGCAGGAACGCTTCAAGCATAGGCTTATAGCCACTGCAAGGAGCCTGAAGAAGAAGAAGCAGCAACTCCAAGCTGAGCAAGACCTGCTCACAGATAGATGGACTGAAGTCCTGGCAGCCGAGGAATATGGACTCGAGCGCCAAACGGCTGACCGGCCACCCCGTGGCCGGGATAAAATGGCATATCAGCCCAAATACCAGCCCACACCCCCACACCGATACACTACGGCTCGGAGCAACAGGCAAGACCTGCAAGATATTCTGGAAAACAAAGCAGGACAGCCAAGATCGATCTACGGATCGCGGGGGCGCGCCCCAGCGTGCGACAATGATCGTCGCGCCGGACACATCATCAACAAGTCCGGCTGGGCCGAACACAACAACCCAGACCAATCCGAGATGCGTAGCCACATAGCCTGGCACAGAGGCGCCGCACACCCCCTCTGCTTCACTGACGAAGTGATGGATCACGAATTCCCAGAAGGGTTCAAACCAGTAAACATCGAACCGTATGATGGCACAACAGACCCCGCAGTATGGATCGAAGATTTCCTTCTTCACATTCACATGGCCCGCGGAGATGATTTACACGCCATCAAATATCTTCCCCTTAAGCTCAAAGGACCAGCCCGACACTAGTTAAACAGCCTGCCAGCAAACTCCATTGGCAGTTGGGAAAACCTGGAAGACGCATTCCTCAACAACTTCCAGGGCACATATGTGCGACCACTAGACGCCGATGACCTGAGCCACATTACCCAACAGTCCGGAGAGTCCGCCCAGAAATTCTGGACTCGGTTCCTTACTAAAAAGAACCAAATAGTTGACTGTCCGGACGCCGAAGCCCTGGCGGCTTTTAAGCATAATATCCGCGACGAGTGGCTCGCTCGACACCTCGGCCAGGAAAAACCCAAGTCCATGGCAGCTCTCACGACCCTAATGACCCACTTTTGTGCGGGTGAGGATAGCTGGTTGGCTCGCAGCGGCACCACGCCACATTCCGGCACTTCGGATGGCCACGATGCTAACAGCAAGCCACGGCATAACAGACATAAGAGACGGAACAACAACGACAACACTGAAGACATAGCGGTCAACGCCGGATTCAGCGGATCTAAGTCCGGTCAGCGGAAAAAGCCGTTCAAAAGAAATAGTCAGGGACCGTCCAGCCTGGACAGCATACTGGAGCACTCGTGCCAAATTTATGGTACCCCGGACAAGCCAGCCGACCACACCAATAGAGACTGCTGGGTATTCAAATAGGCCGGTAAGATAAACGCCGAAAACAAGGACAAGGAGCTGCACATCGACGATGACGGAGAGCCCCAGTGTCCGAATATGGGGTGACAAAAGAAATTCCCCCCAGGTGAAAACGGTCAACATGATCTATGCCACCCACATCCCCAAGCGGGAACAGAAGCGGGCACTACGGGACGTCTATGCGATGGAGCCAGTCGCCCCCAAGTTCAACCCATGGTCAGTTTGTCCGATCACCTTTGACCGTAGGGATCACCCTACTAGCATCCGTCACGGCGGCTCAGCCGCATTGGTCTTAGACCCAATCATAGACGGATTCCACCTCACGCGTGTCCTCATGGACGGCGGCAGCAGCCTGAACCTGCTTTATCAGGACACAGTGCGCAAGATGGGCATTGACCCTTCAAGGATCAAGCCCACCAAAACTACCTTCAAAGGTGTAATTCCTGGAGTAGAGGCCCGCTGTACGGGCTCTATCACGTTGGAAGTGGTCTTCGGATCCCCGGACAACTTCTGGAGCGAAGAGTTAATCTTCGATATCGTCCCTTTTCATAGTGGTTACCACACACTGCTCGGACGAACCGCATTCGCTAGATTCAATGCGGTACCACATTACGCATACCTCAAGCTCAAGATGCCAGGACCGCGCGGGGTCATCACTGTCAATGGAAATATGGACCACTCCCTTCGAACAGAAGAGCATACGGCAGCCCTCACGGCAGATGTACAATGCGGCCTACTCCGACAAACCAATCCGGCGACAACTTCGAGCACTATCAAGCGAGTCCAGAGCACCCCGCAACAGGATCATCTGGAATGCCAAGAGCGTGATTAGCAGTCCGGCCTCCACTCAAGCCCCATCAAAGTAGCATTCATGCCATGCGTACACAATTACGCACTCAAGATACTATGGGCATGGATGAAGGTGCATAAACGACCCAGTCAATAGTGCGGGTAACCGCCAAATACCCTCATAATCTTTCCTTCTTACCTTTCAGGACATCGCTTTAGTGCAACATCCTCAGAAGAGCCGTTTTGTCAGACTCACATGGGAGAGACATCCAAGGAGGCAGCTGACGTTGTGCGCAGAAGGAAATACCCAGGTGGAATCTATTTACGATCATTATACCTGCTTTATCTATCTGTACACAGCCTGCACCTGGATAGGACATGTCAAATAGTCCTATTTATCTCCGCTTAATGCATCCATTGTAAACATACGCTTAAACGTATTATTCGTCAATGGGAGATCATATATAGCGTCAGCTTATTATTCTTATTTGAGCATTTTTTTCTCTTATAAATGTTTATTCAATATTGCATCCGTACACTTTGGTACGGTCAGTTTGCCAGGGGCTTCTCATGACGCCCCGTAATATGGCAAGTCAAGTCCGAACACTTTCAACAGTGCGGCACCCCGAACTTATAGCACTATATGCATCAGCTCCGAATCATGTCTTGGGTCTACAGTTGGGATAGCCCGGCTCCCTTGTTTTGGTGCCTTACGTTCCGTTATATCGGCTAAGGTAGCGCAGGGAGAACTACTGCGATTGTGTCCCGGTTCTTCCGGACGAGCACCTCAGTAGAGAAAGCCAAAAACTGACCGGCATGATGTGGCGAGAGCTGGTCGCTGTTTGAGAGGTCTTAAAATCCTTAAAGATTTTCCGCTTTAGGCGATAAATCGGCTTTGTCCGATCTAGGCGTATATAGCGCCCCAATTCGGCCTTCTGGGTTCTAGGGGCTTCGCCGAAATTTAAAATTGTAGACTTCTATAGCTAAGTGAAAGTTATAAAGCCGCATAGTCCGATTGCCTTGTTCGCTGCGCCGGACACCTCCTTAAGGGACCAAACATTTGGATAAAGAGTGTCTGGGTTTTCCACGAACACCCCAGTACTAGTTACGTGGGGGTGGAAGCCGACGACTGGCCTACTTTCAGAATTTTATAAACAGCTGCATAGAAGGTAATATTTTAAATAACAAAAGTGCTACATAGCACAAGTAACTTCGTCCTTAAAATACAAACATGACAGAAGTGAATTCATTCAAAAATGGTGTCCTTGGTACATTCGTCAGCCACGAGACGAGCACCCTTCATAACGCCATCATAGTACATCTCGGGATGGCGATGCGCCTTGCCCTCCGGCGGCCCGTCCTTGACCAGCTTCTCCGCATCCAGCTTGCCCCAATGCACCTTGATGCGGGCAAAGGCCCGGCGGGCACCTTCGATACAAATGGATCGCTTGATCACCTCCAGCCACGGGCAGGCATCCACCATCCGCTTGATCAGGCCAAAGTAGCTACTGGGCATGAGCTCACTAGGCCACATCCGGACTATGAAACCTTTCATAGCCAGTTCGGCCGCCCTGTGGAGTTCGACCAACTTCTTCAATTGGTCACTCAGAGGCATCGGGTGTTCGGCCCCAGCATACTGGGACCAGAACAACTTCTCTGTTGAGTTCCCCTCCTAGGCACGGTAGAACTCCGCAGCGTCTGATACGCTGCGTGGCAGATCTGCGAATGCCCCTGGAGAGCTCCGAATTCGAGTAAGGAAAAGAAACGCCTCCTCCACATGTTTGCTTTGCACAAAGAACTTCTTACCCGCTGCTATCTTTTTGGCCTCCTGGATCTCCTGCTATGCTTTCTCAGCTTCGGCCTTGGCGTCTTTCAAATTCACAAGGGCCTTCGTAAGCTCGGCCTCTTTCGCCTTCAAATCATGCTCCACGGACTCACACTTCTTGCCGAGGTCCCGGAGCTCTTGCTATACCTCGCCCACTCTGGCACTTTGCTTTTCGTGCTCCTTACATTCCGAGGCCGCCTTGTCTTCGGGCCCAGACAGCGCCTTCTTCAGGGACGCCACTTCGGCGGTGGCCCCTGTTGCATAGTCAAGACACGCAAGCGTTAGACTCACCAATTTTGCCTATCCTTAAATGCATAAGAGTGGGAATCACTTACCCTTGTTCTCTTCGAGCTGCCTCTTCGTGAGGTCGAGCTCTCACTGCGCCTGCTCCAGGTCCCATTTCAGTTCGGCAACCTCGGCAGTTCGGGCAGCAGCAGCAAGCAGCACAACCTACTTATTCACAACAGTACTTGTTATTAGGCTCCTGCGGTTTATAATTGACCCTCTGTTTGGCTTTTCTTTCCGAACACCAAACAGAGTATCAGGGGCTACTACCTATCGGGTGGTAATTTTACACATATTTATTACTTACCTCAAAGCCTGTCAAGAGGCTGCTACAAGCTTCGGTTAGCCCGCTCTTGGCAGACGAAACCTTCCGAATCACCGTACTCATAAGAGTACGATGCTCTTCATCCATGGAAGCGCCGTGAAGCACTTCCAACAGACAATCCGGTGCCTCATGCGCAACAGAAGTCCTCGACGCAGATGACTCGCCCTCCCTAACAAGGGGCCGCCCGCCTGAGTCCGGAACCATCGAAGGTTTCAGAACTATGTTCGGCTGAGAGCCCGGCTTGCCATGGCTCTCATCGACACGATCCGCGGGTATCTTAAACCCCGCGTGTTCGACATCTGGAATCCCGCCTTGGGGCGTCTCCAGAGTCACCTCCCCCCGCTCCGGGAGCCTTCGGGACAACACCTCCGTGTCATCCGCGGATTGAGGGGTAGTGGCCGTCGGGAGCGAATTTATCGCTGAATCGCTCAGGGACCCGGGGAAGATACCTCGAGGTGAGCCCTGGCCGGACTGCATATATGTTTGGCATTATAAATACAAAAACTATGAAGTGAAACCATGATAGAATGCGGACACTTACGACCGCACTGGGGGCTTCCCCCTGGGCAGCCACCCCTCCTCGCTGTGAGCGGCCATGGCGGAATAGTTTGGAAGGGATACCTTTCCCTTCTTGGACGCCCTAGCCTCCCCCTCCGGGGTGGCTTTTCTCTTTCTCTCCTCCCCAGTGGAGGGAGGTAGAGTTTCTTCTTGGTTCCTCCCGCCTCCACGGGAAGAATCTGTCTCATCGTCATCAGACGACAGGGGTATGATGGCCTTACGCCGAGGGCCTTTCCCGGCCCCTTGGTCCGCCTCCCCGGGCCCCTCATCCTCTCCGGATGGGGCGTCTTCTTCTTCTCCCCCCCTCGTGGGAGCAGTGCGCCTCGTCGTCTTCGGACGAGGCCTCTGGCACAACCTTACGACGGAGACCCTTTCAGGTCCCCGGGGCCTTCTTTTCAGCCTTCTTCTCCGGCACCCTGTACGGTGCCAGGACTAGCATCTCCGTCAGGAGAGCATCGGCTGGGCCTTCTGGCAGCGGAGCCGAACAGTAAACCTGCTCCGCTGTCTCCACATAATCCTGAACAAACATGCATAACTTCTTACGGTTCTCCCGTGAATATATTGGAAAGAACCAAATCCGGTGGTAGTTTGAGAACTCACCTGGCTAGGAGCCCACGCGGCATGAAGCCCACGGTCCTCGGATGTGGGAGGAGGTACTTAGGAGGCCTTGAACAACACCGTCCATGTCGTCATGTCATAGAGCTTCCGGAGCGTCTGGTGTTCGGCGGGACGAACTCCCACAGATTGACTGCTCGCCTTTGGCAAGGCAGGATCCGGCGGATGAGCATGACCTGGATCACGTTGACAAGCTTGATGTTCTTGTCCTTCATGCTTTTGATGCATGTCTGGAGTCCGGTCAGCTTCGTAGAATCGCCCCAGGACATGCCCTTCTTTTCCCAGGAGGTGAGCCGCATGGGGGCTCTGGATCGGAACTCGGGGGCCGCCGCCCAGTTGGCGTCACACGGCTCGGTGATGTAAAACCACCCCGATTGCCATCCTTTGACGGTCTCCGCAAAGGAGCCGTCGAGCCATGTGACATTAGGCATTCTACCCACCATGGCCCCTCCGCACTCCGCTTGTTGGCCACTTACAACCTTCGGCTTCACGCAGAAGGTTTGCAGCCATAGGCCAAAGTGAGGCCGGATGTGGAGGAAGGCCTCGCATACGACGATGAACGCCGAGATGTTGAGGACGAAATTCGGGGCTAGATCATGGAAATATAGCCCGTAGTAGAACATGAGCCCGCGGACGAAGGGGTGAAGTGGGAACCCAAGTCCACGGACGAAGTGGGCGACAAAAAACGACCCTCTCGTGGGGTCGTGGGGTCGGGATGACCTTCCCAGCATCCGGTAGCCGGTGCGCAATGTCTACGGCCAAGTATCCGGCCGCCCGAAGATTTGTGACATGCTTCTCCTTGACGGTGGAAGCCACCCACTTGCCTCCTGCTCCGGACATGTTTGGCTGTGCGGAGAAGACTTGGGCTCGGGCGCTGGAGCTCGAGGGGGCAAGAGTGGGCAAGGAAGAAAGAAGGTGTCACGCCCAATATGCGATACTATCCTAAAGAGACTCGAAGGTCCCACCAAGGATAGAACCGCATATTGAAACGCTTTTGCAAGGTGGATATCATTACATCAACATTACATAATAGATGGGGATACATACAAAAGGCATACAATGCCACACGAATACAACATCATCTTACATAAGAGCACCATCCGACTACGGATGAAACACAACCAGAAACTCAAGCGACATCCACCCTGCTAGCCCAGGCTGCCGACCTGGAACCTATCCCCTGATCGAAGAAGAAGCAGAAGAAGAACTCCAAAAAGCAAACATAGCTCTCGCGTCATGATCATCACATAACCTGTACCTGCAACTGTTGTTGTAGTAATCTGTGAGCCACGAGGACTCAGCAATCCCATTACCATGGGTATCAAGACTAGCAAAGCTTAATGGGAAAGGAAGGGGTAAAGTGGTGAGGTTGCAGCAGCGACTAAGCATATATGGTGGCTAACATACGCAAACAAGAGCGAGAAGAGAAACAACGGAACGGTCGTGAATCTAGCAATGATCAAGAAGTGATCCTGAACTCCTACTTACGTCAAACATAACCCAAAACTGTGTTCACTTCCCGGACTCCGCCGAAAAGAGACCATCACGGCTACACACACGGTTGATGCATTTTAATTCGGATCTGGTGTCAAGTTATCTACAACCGGACATTAACAAATTCCCATCTGCCACATAACCGCGGGCATGGATCTCAAAAGTTTATACCCTGCAGGGGTGTCCCAACTTAGCCCATGATAAGCTCTCGCGATCAACGAAGGATATACCTTCTCCCAGGAAGACCCGATCAGACTCAGAATCCCGGTTTACAAGACATTTCGACGATGGTAAAACAAAACCAGCAAAGCCGCCCGATGCACCGACAATCCCTATAGGAGCTGCACATATCTCGTTCTCAGGGCAACACCGGATGAGACATCCTACGAGTAAAACCAGACCTCGAGTTTCCCCGAGGGGGCCCCGCAGTCTACTCGGTTCGGACCAACACTTAGACAAGCACTGGCCCGGGGGGGGGGGGCTAAAATAAAGATGACCCTCGGGTTGGCCGACCCAAGGGAAAGGTATAGGTGGTGGTGAGGCAAATGGTAAAACCAAGGTTGGGCCTTGCTGGAGGAGTTTTATTCAAAGCAAACTGTTAAGGGGGTCCCATAAATCACCCGATCGCGTAAGGAACGCAAAATCCAGGAACATAACACCGGTATGACGGAAACTAGGGCGGCAAGAGTGGAACAAAACACCAGGCATAAGGCCGAGTCTTCCACCCTTTACCAAGTATATAGATGCATTAATAATATAAGAGATATTGTGATATCCCAACCAAAATCCTGTCCACCATGGAGAAATCTTCAACTTCACCTGCAACTAGCAACGCTATAAGAGGGGCTGAGCAAAAGCGGTAACATAGCCAAGCAATGGTTTGCATAGGAAAGGTGTCAAAGGCTAGAGGTTCATGGCAATATGGGAGGCTTGATGAGCAAAAGATAGGTAACGCAGCATAGCGATAGACCGAAGCAACTAGCATAGCAATGATAGTAGTGAGATCCAGGGTAGCGGTCATCTTGCCTGAAATCCCGCTAGGAAGAAGAACGAGTCCATGAAGAAGACGAACGGGAGTAGTCGAACGAATCCTCACAATCGCAACATTACCGGAACTAAGAAGCAACACCGGAAAGAAACAAACAACATGGTAAATGCACAAGCATAAACATGGCATGATGCACAAACAAGTATGATGCATGTCCGGTTTAATGAGGCATGGCATGGCAAAGTGTGACAAACAATACTACAAGTTAATTGGAGCTCAATATGCAACGAGTTGCATATTGACGAAACACCACATTCGAGTTAATTAGTTTGCTCTCGTTTAGGTACACAACAATATTAAATGTTATTAAACATGGCAAGAGGTGAAACATAATAAAACTACCCATCTAGGCAAGTTTAAATGAGGCCGGAACAACCAACAACAATTCCGGAAAAATCCCCATATGCAAATTATGAATTTGGTACTGTTCTGCCTATTACATAATTTTAGAGTTGTTAAACAGGAAAATAAAGTGTACCATGTTAAACTAGGCATTTTCCACCCCATTTACATATAAAGTTTATTAAAATTGGAGCTACAGTTATGAAATAAAACATTTTAACATGGGATTTAAGCAAATTAATGCAAACAGCAATTTAAACATTTTAAACATGGATGAAAGTTGGATATTGTGAAACTAGAAGAAATTCTAAGCATTTTACCAATATAGTTTATTTAGTTTGGATGCATGCATATTTAAATATGAGCAATGCAAAACAATGGCAGTTATGTAAATATGCTTACACTGGAAAATGATAAAACCTTAGTGCAGAAAAAAAACAGGCTTGGGCCGGAAGCAGGACGGTGCAGCGGCCAAGCAGCGAAGGAGGCCCAAGTGGCTGTGCAAAAGATAAATAAGAGGAAACATGGGCAAAAATTAGGGTGCCTGGGAATTGAACCCAGCACCTCACCATTGAAAGCAGAGCAGGCTGACCATCTCGCCTAGAATATGTTTGGGATGGATGTAGGACTTGACTGTACATGTACAGAACAGAGTTTGATCTGGTAAGGCAAAAATTGATGAAAAAGAATGTTGCGCCCGCGGGGATTCGATCCCTGGTCGAAAGGGTGTCAAAGGGGAAGACTAACCAGTTGGGCTGGTCAGTGTGTTGTGATTGGGAAGGTGCAGAGGTCTAATTGTAGAGGGCAAGACCCGGTCTTGGATCCATGGACGCACAGCGACTTGCCGGCGATGACGACGAGCAGAGCAGCGGCTACAAGAGAAGCGGATCACCGGCAGGGGTGCGGAAATGTGCCAGGGTGCGTTAGGTGGAGCAACGACGCGAGGGTGCGGGTGTGGATGCGCAAGGCAAGGCTGAGCCTCGCTTCGGCCATGGTTGCCGGCGAGCAAACGCGACGACGGCGAGGACGGCTGAGCAGTGGCGGGCATGCGGGTTTGTAAGGGGAATTTGGCGCGCTCCAGAGGAGGGATGCGGGGCGCTCGAGCTCGAGCGTTTCTCGGCTTGGGCATGCGGACGCGCGCAGTGGCAGGGAAGAAAAACGTGGCAAGGCGGAGCGGATGCGCGGGCGTGCGAGGAAACTGGCAAGGACGCGAGCATGGAGGCTCTGTGTGTGTGTGCAGACGGCGGTGTGTGGGGTCAGCGAGCAGAAGCAGCAGCACAAAAACGAACTCAAACTCACGCCATGGCGCTAATGGTGACAGTGAATTCCTGCTTGTCTGGACAAGTCTACGGGAACAAAACGCACGAGAGAGGAGGGCTAAGAGGAGCGGATCGTCACCGTGGGGGTGCTGCTGGAGTTGTACAATGTTGAGGGTGGCTGTGGCCGGCGGGAAGACGTGCTGATCGTGGCGATGGTGCTCAGGGTCCGTGAAGCAGAGGAAGCAGGGGAAGAAGACGTCGAGGAGGAGGTCGATCAGGGCTCGAATGGATGCTTGCGAGGTCGAGGAAGAAGATGGAGACGCGGGCGTTGCTCCCCGCGGAAGAAGAAGGACGGGCCGAGCTGGTCAAGTCGGAGAGGAGCTCGGCCTTTTCTTGGCCATGGCGTCGGCGTGAAGCTTGGTGTCTTACCTGGCGGCGGCAGGAGGAAGAGAAGGGTGAAATGGAAGGAGGATGAAGACTAGGGCACCGAGGGATGTTATATAGGGGCCTAGGGGAGCTCTCCGGCCATCAAATCACTCAGGAGGTCGACGTGGACATCCTGGATGACCTGCCGTACAAGGGGAAGACGATGAACAAGGGAAAGGTGCTGGTGGGCTGGATCGAAGGGGTAAGTGGGCTGCGGCGCTGCGCGGAGAGGGGCTGGGCCTCGGCTGGAACTCTCTCTCCCCCTCTGGTGTTTCTTTTCTCAATTTCCTCAAACAGAAAATAAGAGAGAAAATCTCAAAGATAAAAGGGAAGGCGTGAGAGAGATATGAGAATATATCCGGAGTCCAGAGTTTGTGCAGAATTTAAATAAATTGCTTTGGGCATTTTTAAGGATATAAAAATAATTCAAGTTTGAATTGAGTTCAAACTTGAGCCATTTTTGAACCCAACCAAAACAACTCCAAAACTGATTATATTTGGCAGAGAGGTATAAGGAATGGAGCACTAGCATTATAAAAAGAATGAACATTTATTGAGGATAGAAAATGGCACTAGCAAAATGAAAAGAATAAGAAGGAAGAAAGAGGTGATGGTGCAAGGCTAGGTTTGAGAGGGATAGCAAAGGGGTTGATACATACGACATGAAAGTAACATGTAACATAAGGATGAATGCAATGCACATGATGCTATGAGATGAGATGCATGGCATGAACAAAATGCAAAACAAACGACAATAACCCAACCACAAAGGAAAATATCATATCGCCTCTCCGGAAAAGGCAAGAGTTGGAGTTACGAATATGGAAAGTTGCATCCGGGGTGTTACAGAAGGCGTGGGTAAAAATGTGGAAATCTTATCCCTTTATAGAGGCGATGAAAGCGGTGCGCCTCCCCACTTGCCCGTTGGGAATCGCTTGCTTCCCAAGCGCCACGATTGATGGCGTGGTGGGATTACCCATACCCATATTGATGAGAATCCCGCGATAAGAGGACACGATCTCTGCTTTGACAAGACGTGTCACAGAAACCGCCTCGTAATATGCGCTGTAGCTAGTTGAGGGAAAACGGTTCGAGTAATGATCCGACCGTAATAACATGTCACGTCATCAAAAAAATTGTCAGCAGATTGCATTTGTGAAAATATCTTTCTCTCTATGGCGGTGTGTGAAGACCATCTTGTAGATCCGGACACGACCTACGTGTTCGCTAACCATTTTGGAGTATTCGAAGAAGGAACCCGCCTTGCAATGCCGAAGACAATACTGCGCGCCGGACTCATCGTCATTGAAGCCTGGTTCAGGGGCTACTGAGGGAGTCCTGGATTAGGGGGTATCCGGACAGCCGGACTGTGTACAACATCCGGACTATTGAAGCGTGAAGATACAAGGCTCAAGACTTCGGCCCGTGTCCGGATGGGACTCTCCTTTGTGTGGAAGGCAAGCTTGGCGATCCGGATATTGTATTTCCTTCCTTGTAACCGACTCCATGTAGACCCTAGCCCTCTCCGGTGTCTATATAAACCAGAGAGGTTGGTCCTTAGAAGGCCGATCACAATTACAATCATACCATCATAGGCTAGCTCCTAGGGTTTAGCCTCTACGATCTCGTGGTAGATCTACTCTTGTACTACCCATATCATCAATATTAATCAAGCAGAGTAGGGTTTTACCTCAATCGAGAGGGCCTGAACCTGGGTAAACATCTGTGTCCCTTGCTTCCTGTTACCATCAGCCTTGACGCACAGATCGGGACCCCGTACCCGAGATCCGCCGGTTTTGACACCGACATTCCCCCTCCGGCAGGGTGCCAGAACGGGCTCCCAAGAGGTTTTTGGTGGCTACAGAGGCTTGCGGCGGCGGAACTCCCGATCTATCTTGATATTCGATGTTTTTGGGTACGTAGGCTTATATAGGCGAAAGAAGTCGGTCGGGGGAGCCTCGAGGGGCCCACAAGAGGGTAGGGCGCGCCCGGGCGGTGGGCGCGCCCCCCTGTCTCATGGCTCCCTCGATGCTCTTTTGACGTGAACTCCAAGTCTCCCGGATCATATTCTTCCTAAAAATCACGCTCCTGAAGGTTTCATTCCATTTGGACTCCGTTTGATATTCCTTTTCTTCGAAATACTGAAACAGGCAATAAAACAACAATATGGGCTGGGCCTCCGGTTAGTAGGTTAGTCCCAAAAGTAATATAAAAGTGTATAATAAAGCCCGTAATCATTCAAAACAGATAATAAAATAGCATGAATGCTTCATAAATTATAGATACGTTGGAGACGTATCACCCACCACCCACTTAATAGCCACTGTCGACGACTTAACCGACATGCTTGATTTTGACTCCGAAGACATCGACTGTATGGACGACGATGCCAGAGAGGAACAGGAACCACCGCCCTCAGGGCGCTGGACAGCCACCCCATTATATGATATATACATGGTGGATACACCCAAAGAAAACAACAACGAGGAACGGAAGGATGCAACGGAGGATAATCCCCTCGAGAAGCAACCAAAGCGACGACGTAGGCGCCGTTCTAAATCCGGCCATAATAAAAACAACGATAGCAGCGCAAGAAGAAATAATACCCCGGTCAACTCCAAAGGAAACGATGACCCCATGGACCCAGCGATGGAGCAGGATGAGCCAGGGGACGACGAACATAGTCCGGGGCCGCTGTCCGATCATAGCAACGACAGAGATAAAACTCATAAACCTGTCTCCGGAGAGGAGAACTGTCCGGGCGACGATGCACTCATCATCCCGGAAAAACACTTGGAACAATAGAACCTCCATAGAAGGCTTATTGCCACTGCGAGGAGCTTGAAGAAGCAGAAGCAAAGGCTTAAGGCCACGCAGGATACGCTCAACCGCAGATTGAACAAAGTGCTCGACATTGAAGAAAAATACGATGGCGATCGCCACACAAAGAGCTACCCAAAGCGCAAGCTACTGCCCGAATTTGACGATGAGGCTATAGAGCCCATTCGTCCAAAAAATAAAACGGCCGATCAGCCAGAACGACCACCCCATGGCCGCGAGAGGGCGTCTAATGACGCCGCACATAAGTCAGTGTACGATTTATGTGAGCACCTGGACAAAAAGCCGGTATGGCCAGGTCCATCTATGGATCTAGGAAGCGTGCCCCGACACAGGATCATGGCCACCCAAACGACTACACTGACCAAATAACAGCTCGGAATCAAAACAGAATACTACAACCGTTAGTAGAATGCCATGACACATCGAAATACAGGGGTGCCGCGCACCCCCTGTGCTTCACCGATGAGGTGCTGGATCATGAATTTCCAGAGGTATTCAAACCCATGAACATAGAGGCATACGACGGAACGACAGACCCTGGGGTCTGGATTGACGACTTTATCCTTCACATCCATATGGCTCGTGGAGATGATCTCCACGCCATCAAATACCTGCCCCTCAAGTTGAAAGGACCAGCTCGGCACTGGTTGAAAAGCCTCCCCGAAAACTCAATTGGAAGTTGGAAAGAACTTGAGGATGCTTTTAGGGATAATTGTCAAGGGACCTATGTCCGACCTCCGGATGCAGACGATTTAAGTCACATAATCCAACAACCCGGAGAGTCAGCCCAAAAGCTTTGGAATAGAATTCTCACTAAGAAGAATCAAATCGTCGACTGCCCGGATGCCGAAGGCTTAGCGGCTTTCAAGCATAGTGTTCGGGACGAATGGCTCGCCAGACACCTCGGCCAGGAAAAGCCGAGGACAATGGCAGCCCTAACAAGCCTTATGACCTGCTTCTGCATGGGCGAGGACAGTTGGTTGGCCCGTAGCGGCACCAGCGACCCAGGCACTTCCGAAACCAGGGACGGCAACGGGAAGCCACGACGCAATAAAAACAAGTGTCGAAACAATGAAGACAGCCCAGACAACACGGCTGTCAATGCCGGATTCAGGGGCTCTCGACCCGGTCAACGGAAAAAGCCATTTAAAGCCAGCAGAGATGGACCGTCTAGCCTAAACAAGATTCTAGACAGATTATGTCAGATTCATGGCACCCCCAAAAAACCTACAAGTCACACCAATAGAGAATGACGGGTCTTCAAGCAGGCCGGCAAACTAAACGCCGAACACAAGGGGAGGGAGACGCCAAGTGAAGTCGAGGATGAGCCTCGCCAGCCGAACACTGGGGGACAGAAAAAAATTTCACCAGAGGTCAAAACAGTGAACATGATTTACGCAACTCACATACCAAAGAGGAGGCGCAAATGCGCACTCCGAGACATATACGCTGTAGAGCCCGTTGCCCCCAAGTTCAACCCTTGGTCGGGCTGCCCGATCACTTTTGATCGTAGGGATCATCCGACTAGTATCCGGCACGGAGGATCGGCTGCCTTGGTGCCCGACCCAATAATTGACGGATACCATCTCACCCGAGTCCTTATGGACGGCGACAGTAGTCTTAATCTGATATATCAGGACACTGTCCACAAAATGGGGATAGACCCGTCAAGAATCAGCCAAAGCAATACTACCTTTAAAGGAGTAATACCAGGCGTAGAGGCCCGCTGCCCGGGCTCTCTAGTACTAGAGATTGTATTCGGTTCTCCCGACAACTTCCAAAGTGAAGAATTAATCTTCGACATTGCTCCATTCCGAAGCGGCTATCACGCACTACTCGAAAGAACGGCCTTCACTCATTTCAAGGCAGTACCGCATTACGCTTATCTTAAACTTAAGATGCCCGGTCCACGTGGCGTCATCACAGTTAGCGGGAATACAGAGCGTTCCTTACGTGCGGAAGAATATGTGGCAGCTCTAGCAGCCAAACACTGAACAACCTCTCCAACCAGAATAAATGATCGGTTGTCAAGACCACAGACATGGTTAGATGAGTCCGGCGCACCACTAGTTGTAGCAGCCCAGATAAACCTGAGCTTGGGTCGATGGATATACCCGCATAGGTGGTACTAGGGGCTGCCCGCATGTAAAAAGGCCCATAGTTCGGCTTGGCCCTATTAATACAATAATAGATTGCATTTTCATGGTTCACTAAGAATAACCAACTTTTCGCACGAAGTCTTCCACCTGGGTTTTTCTTTTTTACATATGATCATCGTGCTACACCCTTCCAGGATACGACACAACGGAGACAAAGGCGCAGACATGCATCAGTGCCCCGCTCAAAGGTTTCTTTTTAGATTAAGACCCTATGTAAACCTTTTTTAATGTCTCTTGTTGCTTCACACCCTCCGGGCACTCAACACATCCGAGAGGGATGCTGGCGTTATTGGCATTTTGTTGATAACCCACAAGTGTAGGGGATCGCAATAGCTTTTGAGGGTAAAGTATTCAACCCAAATTTATTGATTCGACACAAGGGGAGCCAAAGAATATTCTTGAGTATTAGCAGTTGAGTTGTCAATTCAACCACACCTGGATAACTTAGTATCTGCAGCAAAGTATTTAGTAGCAAAGTAGTATGATAATAAAGGTAACAGTGGCAAAAGTAAAGGTAATAGTTTTTGGGTTTTTGTAGTAATTGTAACAGTAGCAACGGAAAAGTAAATAAGCGAAGAACAATATGCGAAAAGCTCGTAGGCAATGGATTAGTGATGGATAATTATGCCAGATGCGATTCCTCATGTAATAGCTATAACATAGGGTGACACAGAACTAGCTCCAATTCATCAATGTAATGTAGGCATGTATTCCGTAAATAGTCATACGTGCTTATGGAAAAGAACTTGCATGACATCTTTTGTCCTACCCTCCTGTGGCAGCGGGGTCCTAGGGAAAACTAAGGGATATTAAGGCCTCCTTTTAATAGAGAACCAGAACAAAGCATTAGCACTTAGTGAATACATGAACTCCTCAAACTACGGTCTTCACCGAGAAGTATCCCGATTATTGTCACTTTGGGGTTGTCGGATCATAACACATAATAGGTGACTATGTACTTGCAAGATAGGATCAAGAACACACATATATTCATGAAAACATAATACGTTCAGATCTGAAATCATGGCACTCGGGCCCTAGTGACAAGCATTAAGCATAGCAAAGTCATAGCAACATCAATCTCAGAACATAGTGGATACTAGGGATCAAACCCTAACAAAACTAACTTGATCACATGGTAAATCTCATCCAACCCATCACCATCCAACAAGCCTATGATGGAATCACTCACGCACGGCGGTGAGCATCATGAAATTGGTGATGGAGGATGGTTGATGATGACGACGGCGACGAATCCCCCTCTCCGGAGCCCCGAACGGACTCCAGATCAGCCCTCCCGAGAGAGATTAGGGCTTGGCGGCGGCTCCGTATCGTAAAACGCGATGAAACTTTCTCTCTGATTTTTTTCTCCCCGAACGTGTATATATGGAGTTGGAGTTGAGGTCGGTGGAGGTCCAGGGGGCCCACAAGATAGGGGGCGCGCCCTACAGGGGGGCGCCCCCTTGTCTCGTGGACAGGCCCTGGGCCCCCTGGTGTATTTCTTTCGCCTAGAAATTCTTATTAATTCCAATAAGTGTCCCCGTGGATTTTCAGGACATTCCGAGAACTTTTCTTTTCTACACATAAAACAACATCATGGCAGTTCTGCTGAAAACAGCGTCAGTCCGGGTTAGTTTCATTCAAATCATGCAAGTTAGAGTCCAAAACAAGGGCAAAAGTGTTTGGAAAAGTAGATATGTTGGAGACGTACCAACTCCCCCAAGCTTAAACCTTTGCTTGTCCTCAAGCAATTCAGTTGATAAACTGAAAGTGATAAAGAAAAAACTTTTACAAACTCTGTTTGCTCTTGTTGTTATAAACATGAAAAGCTAGCATTCAAGTTTCAGCAAATATTATGAACTAACCATACTCACAATAACACATAGGTCTCACAATTACTCATATCAATAGCATAATCAGCTAGCGAGCCATTATAATGAAACTCGGATGACAACACTTTCTCAAAATAATCATAACATGATATAACAAAATGGTATCTCGCTAGCCCTTTCTGAGGCCGCAAAACATAAATGCAGAGCACCTTTAAAGATCAAGGACTGACTAAACATTGTAATTCATGGTAAAAGAGATCCAGTCAAGTCATACCCAATATAAACCAATAGTAATGAATGCAAATGACAGTGTGCTCTCCAGCGGGTGCTTTTTTATAAGAAAGATGATGACTCAACATAAAAGTAAATAGATAGGCCCTTCGCAGAGGGAAGCAGGGATTTGTAGAGGTGCCAGAGCTCGATTTTAAAATAGACATTGAATAAGATTTTGAGCAACATACTTTTGCTGTCAACGCAACAACTATGAGATGGCTGTATCTTCCACACTACATGCATTATAGGCAGTTCCCAAACAGAATGGTAAAGGTTTATACTCCCCCAACCACCAACAAGCATCAATCCATGGCTTGCTCGAAACAACGAGTGCCTCCAACTAACAACAGCCCTGGGGGAGTTTTGTTTAATTATTTTGATTTGCATTGATCTTTTTGGATCATGGGACTGGGCATCCCGGTTACCGGCCGTTTCTCGTGAATGAGGAGCGGAGTCCACTCCTCTTGAGAATATCCCACCTAGCATGGAGGATATAGGCAGCCCTAGTTGTAACATGAGCTGCTTGAGCATACAAAACAGAATTTCATTTGAAGGTTTGGAGTTTGGCACATACAGATTTACTTGGAACGGCAGGTAAATACCGCATATAGGAAGGTATAGTGGACTCATATGGAACAACTTTGGAGTTTAAGGAGTTTGGATGCACAAGCAGTATTTCCGCTTAGTACAGGTGAAGGCTAGCAAAAGACTGGGAAGCGACCAACTGAGAGAGCGACAACAGTCATAAACATGCATTAAAATTAATTCACACCGAATACAAGCATGAGTAGGATATAATCCACCATGAACATAAATATCATGAAGGCTATGTTGATTTGATTCAACTACATGCGTGAACATGTGCCAAGTCGAGTCACTCAATTTATTCAAAGGAGGATACCATCCCATCATATCACATCATAATCATTCTAATAGCATGTTGGCACGCAAGGTAAACCATTATAACTCATAGCTAATCAAGCATGGCACAAGCAACTATAATATCTAAATGTCATTGCAAATATGTTTATTTCATAATAGGCTGACTCAGAAATGATGAACTCATCATATTTACAAAAACAAGAGAGGTCGAGTTCTTACCAGCTTTTCTCATCTCAATAAGTCCATCATATATCATCATTATTGCCTTTCACTTGCACGACCGAACGATGTGTATAATAATAAGAGTGCACATGCATTGGACTAAGCTGGAATCTGCAAGCATTCAACTCAAGAGAGAAGACAAGTAATATGGGCTCTAAGTTAAATAAACAATCAAGCATATGAGAGACACTAAGCATTTTCAATATGGTCTTCTCGACCGCCAAAAGAAAGAAAAGAAAAGAAAACTATTTACACGGGAAAGCTCCCAACAAGTAAGAAGAAGAACTAGAAATCTTTTTGGGTTTTCATTTTAATTTCTACTACAAGCATGGAAATTAAACTAACTAATTCATTTGGTTTTTCTTAAGGTTTATCAAACACACAAGAAGAAAACTAGAAAAAGAAATTTAAACTAGCATGGATAATACAATGAAAGAGTATGAGCACCGACGACTAGTGTGTGAACATGAATGTAAAGTCAGTGAGAAATACGTACTGCCCAAGCTTAGACTTTTCGCCTAAGTTGGTCTAGAACCAAGGACCGCCGCTACTTTCCCCGATGTAATGGGAGGTGTAATCAGGATACCACTGGCTGGTCATCTCCGGATCCCACTGGACAGATGATGCACGATAAGGGTCCAGTTCAGGTTCCGGCTCAGGTTCAGGTTCTGGAGTGAAAGCTTGAGCTCGATGATTGTTCACCGCTTCCAGTGTGACAAGAAAATTTTATGCAAGCAAATCAAACAATAGAGGCGCATGCAAAATAATAATCTCAAAGTGTTTCTTATTGAATCTAAGTTTATACAAGAGCATCTTTTCTTTGTTGTCAACAATAAACTTGTGTGCTACCATGCTCTTGTAATCTAAAATGTGAGGAGGCAATTTTATCTCCTCCTTCTCATGGTGCCTAATGGGTACCTGAAGATGTTTAGCAAGATGTGCAGCATAGATACCTCCAAATATGGGGCCTTTTGTACAATTCAGGGCTAGCCGCTTAGCAACGACGGCACCCATACTAAAAGTATTGTCTCCAAGCAAGGCATGTTGAAGAATGATAATATCAGGAACACTTAGGTTTCCACTATTTCCACGAACAATCAAGCATCTACTAGCAAATATGGCAAAGTAGTGTAAAACAGGAAAGTGTATGCTAGAGACTTTTGCCTCAGAGCCCTTCTTTGGCTCCTCTACAACTATAGTATTAACAAAGCCACCCACATCTTCACGATGGGGTTCCTCTAATTCTCCCTCATAAGGTATCCTACACACCGCGCAAAAATTAGGTAAAGACATTTCTTTAAATTCATCATATAAATGAAATGATACTGCAGGCGGTGACTTCTTAGGATAATAATAAAAGTTTTGAACGAAAGTATTGGTGAGTAAGAGATACTGATTGATCCGGTTGTTGATGAAACCGGTGAGGCCTGCAGTCTCGATTAAAGAATAAAATTCTTCATGAATTCCAGCTTCTTTCAAGAAATCCTCACATGGCCATTCACACGACCGTACTTTTGCTAAGCGAGGAAGATTATACTTGGCTTTTTCCTTCTTTTTGGCTTGTTTTTCCTGAGAGCTTTGGCTAGAAGAGCCCCTCAAAAGCTTCCTTAACATTTTCTGAAAATTTCTGAAAATTTAGTAACTTCAAAATAAAAGTGAATAAAACTAAACAAGATTGGTAGCAACTATTCCTACAAGTGCCTAGAGCCTATATCATGCATTAGAATAGCTTGGGACCTCATAAATTTAACATGCAAGCTCAAGAACATGGTCACCTATGTAGCAAAAAATTTCGATGAATAAAGCACTAGAACAAAAACTAATTGGACCAATGGAGGAGTCACATACCAAGCAACAATCTCCCAAAGCAGTTTTCTGAATGGAGCTTTGAGCAAGGAGATCGAAAATCGCAGCAAAACAAGGTAGAACTCGTGCTTGAGCTGGATGGGGATTTTTTTGGGTAGAAGATGAAGTGTGTGGGTGTTGGCATAAGTGGAGGGGGCACTAGGGGCCCACGAGACAAGGGGCGCGCCCAGGTGGGGTGGGCGTGCCCTCCACTCTCGTGGCCTGGTGCTTGCCCCTCCTGAAGTGTTTTCAGTGCCTAAAATCCTCAAATATTCCAGAAAAAATCATACTAAATTTGCAGGGCATTTGAAGCACTTTTATTTTCGAGATATTTTCTAATGCACGGATAATTCAGAAAACAGACGGATAATACCATTTTTGCTTTATTTATTCTAAATAACAGAAAGTAAAAAGAGGGTACAGAAGGTTGTGCCTTCTAGTTTCATCCATCTCATGATCATCAAAATGAATCCACTAACAAGGTTGATCAAGTCTTGTTAACAAACTCATTCCGAATAACACGGAACCGGAGAAATTTCGAATAACACTAAGTTACCTCAATGAGGATATGAACATCCCCAACAATAAGAATATCATACTTTTTCTTGACAGTAGGGAGAGGAAATTCAAAACCTCCAATAATAATAGTTGGAACTTTTCCAATAGAATTGATGCTATGAACTTGAGATTTTTTCCTCGGAAAGTGTACCGTATGCTCATTACCATTAACATGAAAAGTGACATTGCCTTTGTTGCAATCAATAACAGCCCCTGCAGTATTAAGAAAAGGTCTACCAAGGATAATAGACATACCATCGTCCTCGGGAATATCAAGAATAACAAAGTCCGTTAAGATAGTGACATTTGCAACCACAACAGGCACATCCTCACAAATACCCACAGGTATAGCAGTTGATTTATCGGCCATTTGCAAATATATTTCAGTAGGTGTCAACTTATTCAATTCAAGTCTACGATATAAAGAGAGAGGCATAACACTAACACCGGCACCAAGATCACATAAAGCAGTTCTAACATAATTTCTTTTAATGGAGCATGGTATAGTTGGTACCTCGGGAACTCCAAGTTTCTTTGGTATTCCACCCTTAAAAGTGTAATTAGCAAGCATGGTGGAAATTTCTGCTTCCGGTATCTTTCTTTTATTTGTGATGATATCCTTCATATACTTAGCATAAGGATTTACTTTAAGCATATCAATTAAGCGCATACGTAAGAAAATAGGTCTAATCATTTCAGCAAAGCGCTCAAAATCCTCATCATCCTTTGACTTGGATGGTTTAGGAGGAAAGGGCATGGGTTTCTGAACCCATGGTTCTCTTTCTCTATCGTGCTTCCTAGCAACAAAATCTCTCTTATCATAACATTGATTCTTTGATTGTGGGTTATCAAGATCAACAGCAGGTTCAATCTCTACATCATTGTTTTTGCTAGGTTGAGCATCAACATGAACATTATCATTAACATTATCACTAGGTTCATGTTCATCACCTGATTGAGTTTCAGCATCAGAAATAGAAATATCATTGGGATTCTCAGGTGTGTCTATAGTAGGTTCACTAGAAGCATGCAAAGTTCTATTGTTTTTCTTTTTCTTCTTTTTAGAAGAAGTAGGTGCCTCTAAATTATTTCTCTGAGAATCTTGCTCGATTCTCTTAGGGTGGCCTTCAGGATACAAAGGTTCCCGAGTCATTCTACCAGTTCTAGTAGCCACTCTAACAGCAAAGTCATTTTTATTATTTAATTCCTCAAGCAAATCGTTTTGAGCTTTAAGTACTTGCTCAACTTGAGTAGCAACCACAGAAGCATATTTGCTAACAAGTTGAAGTTCACCTTTAACTCTAGCCATATTATCGCACCCGCGTCCTATGTTGAAAGCATTATTCTTTAACTCTCTACCAACATAAGCATTAAAACTTTGTTGTCTAGCCATAAAGTTATCAAATTCATCTAAGCATGGGCTATGAAATTTAGTAGAGGGGATTTCAACTTTATCATATCTATAAAGAGAATTTACCTTTACTACCTGTGTCGGGTTATCAAGACAATATGGTTCTTCAACAGGCGGTATATTAAGACCATGTATTTCTTCAATAGGAGGTAAATTCTTAACATCTTCATCTTTAATACCTTTTTCTTTCATTGATTTCTTTGCCTCTTGCATATCTTCAGGACTGAGAAATAAAACACCTCTCTTCTTCAGAGTGGGTTTAGGAATAGGCTCGGAAGTTGGCTTAATTGGTTCAGGAATTGCCTCAGGAATTGGCTCAGGAAGAGTCCAATTATTTTCATAAGTCAACATATTATTCAATAATATTTCAGCTTCGTCGACTGTTCTTTCCCTGAAAACACAACCAACACAACTATCCAAGTAGTCCTTGGAAGCATCGGTTAGTCCATTATAAAAGATATCAAGTATTTCATTTTTCTTAAGAGGATGATCAGACAAAGCATTAAGTAACCGGAGAAGCCTCCCCAAGCTTGTGGGAGACTCTCTTCTTTGACTTGCACAAAATTATATATTCCCCGCAAGGCAGCTTGTTTCTTATGAGTAGGGAAATATTTAGCAGAGAAGTATAAATCATATCCTGGGGACTACGCACACAACCAGGAGCAAGAGAATTATACCAAGTCTTAGCATCACCCTTTAATGAGAACGGAAATATATTAAGGATATAATAATAGCGAGACTTCTCATCATGAGTGAACAGGGTAGCTATATCATTCAACTTGGTAAGATGTGACACAACAGTTTCAGATTCAAGGCCATAAAAAGGATCAGATTCAACTAAAGTAATAATCTCAGGATCAACAGAGAATTCATAATCCTTATCAGTAACACAGATAGGTGAAGTAGCAAAAGCAGGGTCAGGTTTCATTCTAGCATTAAGAGACTGCTGCTTCCACTTAGCTAATAATTTCTTAAGATCATATCTATCATTGCAAGCGAAGATTTCCCTAGCAGCTTCTTCATTCATAACATAACCCTTAGGAACAACAGGTAATACATAATCACTGGGAGAACCTTCATCATCACTATCATCAATAATAGCATCTTTAATATTTTCATTCCCCCTAACTCTATCAAGTTGTTCATCAAGAAATTCACCTAATGGCAAAGTAGTATCACGCACAGAAGTAGTTTCATCATGCATAACAGAAGTGGTATCATCAATAACATGCGACATATCATATTTCATAGCAGTAGCAGGTTTAGGTGTCGCAAGCCTACTAATAACGGAAGGGGAATCTAGTGCAGAGCTAGATGGCAGTTCCTTACCTCCCCTTGTACTTGAGGGCAAAATAGTAGTTCTGTCGTCTTTCAAGTTCTTCATAGTGATCAACAGATATAAATCCCAAGTGACTCAGAGAATAGAGCTATGCTCCTCGGCAACGGTGCCAGAAATTAGTCTTGATAACCCACAAGTGTAGGGGATCGCAACAGCTTTCGAGGGTAAAGTATTCAACCCAAATTTGCCGATTCGACACAAAGGGAGCCAAAGAATATTCTTGAGTATTAGCAGTTGAGTTGTCAATTCAACCACACCTGGATAACTTAGTATCTGCAGCAAAGTATTTAGTAGCAAAGTAGTATGATAATAAAGGTAACAGTGGCAAAAGTAAAGATAATAGTTTTTGGGTTTTTGTAGTAGTTGTAATAGTAGCAACGGAAAAGTAAATAAGCGAAGAACAATATGTGAAAAGCTCGTAGGCAATGGATCAGTGATGGATAATTATGCCAGATGCGATTCCTCATGTAATAGCTATAACATAGGGTGACACAGAACTAGCTCCAATTCATCAATGTAATGTAGGCATGTATTCCGTAAATAGTCATACGTGCTTATGGAAAAGAACTTGCATGACATCTTTTGTCCTACCGTCCCATGGCAGCGGGGTCCTAGCAGAAACTAAGGGATATTAAGGCCTCCTTTTAATAGAGAACCGAAACAAAGCATTAGCACTTAGTGAATACATGAACTCCTCAAACTACGGTCATCACCGAGAAGTATCCCGATTATTGTCACTTCGGGGTTGTCGGATCATAACACATAATAGGTGACTATAGACTTGCAAGATAGGATCAAGAACGCACATATATTCATGAAAACATAATAGGTTCAGATCTTAAATCATGGCACTCGGGCCCTAGTGACAAGCATTAAGCATAGCAAAGTCATAGCAACATCAATCTCAGAACGTAGTGGATACTAGGGATCAAACCCTAACAAAACTAACTTGATTACATGGTAAATCTCATCCAACCCATCACCGTCCAGCAAGCCTACGATGGAATTACTCATGCACGGTGGTGAGCATCATGAAATTGGTGATGGAGGATGGTTGATGATGACGATGGCGACGAATCCCCCTCCGGAGCCCCAAATGGACTCCAGATTAGCCCTCCCGAGAGAGATTAGGGCTTGGCGGCGGCTCTGTATCGTAAAACGCGATGAAACTTTCTCTTTGATTTTTTTCTCCCCGAACGTGAATATATGGAGTTGGAGTTGAGGTCGGTGGAGGTCCAGGGGGCCCACGAGATAGGGGGGCGCTCCCTACAGGGGGGCGCCCCCTGTCTCGTGGATAGGCCCTGGGCCCCCTGGTGTATTTATTTCGCCCAGAAATTCTCATTAATTCCAAAAAGTGCCTCCATGGATTTTCAGGACATTCCGAGAACTTTTCTTTTCTACACATAAAACAACATCATGGCAGTTCTGCTGAAAACATCGTCAGTCCGGGTTAGTTTCATTCAAATCATGCAAGTTAGAGTCCAAAACAAGGGCAAAAGTGTTTGGAAAAGTAGATACGTTGGAGACGTATCATTCGTCATGCCAGACTAATGCATGTACCTGGAAATTCAGGGCTCATTATCGAGGGCGTTACTCAGCCCAGTATATGTTGTAATGTCCGAATACCTTGGGGAGTGTTCGGCGTCGCGAGTTTGGCCTTATATGCAACATCTCCAAATCATGTCTTTGGTCAATAGTTGGGTTTGCCCGGCTCCCATGTTTTGCTACCTTACGTTCCTCTCTATCTGCTAAGGTGGCACCGGGAGAACTACTGCAATTGTGCCCTGGTTCATCTGGATGAGCACCTCAATAGAGAATGCGGAAAACTGACTGTCATGATAAAGCGCGAGACTGGTCAACCACTCGATGACTGTCGGGTGGTAGGTGCGACATATGCCAACGGGTGGCTTATCATTGTGGGAGCCAATAAGACATGACGGTGCCTGGAAACGGGATAAGGCGAAGACATGCATGCTGGCGAATCTTACCCAGGTTCAGGGCTCTCCGAGGAGATAACACCCCTAATCCTGCTCTGTGGGGTCTCCGCATGATCACTAGATCAACAAGTAGCTACAAGAGGCTCCTTGAGCTGTTTGGCGAGAGGAGGAAGAAGAGGCAAGGCTAGCTCTCTTCTCCTCTCGAAGTAGTGTCTAAAACTATTAGAGTCCAACCCTTTGCATGGGTGCCCCGGGGGGTTTATATAGGCCTACCCCCCGGGGGTACAATGGTAATCCGGCTGGGCCTGGGCCCAACCATCAGTGTCTTCGCTGGTCGGCTTCTCCGCCGACGGCTGGGTCCCGCCGACTGGTGGGTCCCGCCGGCTGCCGGCTTCCTGGTAGACAGGTAGGCCCCACCGCTTGGGGGTCTTGTCGGGGGCTGGTTACTGTCGCCTCCACCTTGATGACGAGGGCTTGGTCGAGGTAAGCATGGCTACAGTGCCGCCGCCTTGCGGGTGCTCACTTTAGCCTCACCTCGTCTTGTCTCCTTAATGAGGCTCATTCTTCGAGGGACGGAACAAGCCGTCTGGGGAGAGCCGGCTTCATCCCTGGCCGACTAGGAGGCGTGCGGCCGCCTTCGATGTCCCTCTGGCCAAAGGGGCCCGCCGCCTGCGGGCCGTACTGTCAGTTTATCGTGGGTGATGTCATGGTCAGTATGGCAACAGTGCCACGCCGGACGGGTCATGGCAGGCCCGTACGGCGCACTGTACCATGCGAACCCCGGGATTCGGCAGCGGCGTATCTCACTGTAGCCACGCCCCGTCTTATCGCCATTACGTTGGTACAAACTTCAAGGGCCCGATCTGGGCCGCCTATTGGGGGGCCGACTTCTTGGAGTCGGCCATGTGGTGGCCGGCTTTCTGGAGTCGGCCATGTGGTGGCCGGCTTTCTAGAGTCGGCCCTCTCGCGGCTTTCTTCAGGAGGATTCTTGGTCAGGCCGCCTCCTGGTAGTCAGCCGATGGGGTAGCCTGCCGGGGGAAGGCGTCCCCGCGTCTTGGATGCTCGATGGCTTGATCAGCCTTATTATTTTTTCAAGAGCGAGGGGGAGCCGGCTAGGCTACCCGTGGTCATTTACTCCGACAGTAGTCCCCGAAGCTGGTTGTGCTTCGTGGCTGCGAAGGGGAACTAGAAGCTCAATCAGCTTCCTACCCTGAAGAGCCAGCAGCTAGGAGCCGACATCAATTTATGCTTGCCTTCTTGGCGAAGTCTCCTCCGAAATCCGAAGGCGGGAACCAATTGGCGCGCCAGCCAAGCTGCGGGATGACCGCCCGCCGCTCATGCGCCACATGGCACCCTCTGACTAGAGGGGCCTGCCAGCCCACGCGCCTGACGGGACGCCACTGCAGACCGGGGCCCGCCACTACCACGCCTTGGCCAAGAGAGGATCCTTTGTGGCCCGATCTGGCCGCTCGCCTTCCGGCGGCGGTTTCCGCATGCCGTTATGGCGTGGTAATCGCGGGACGTGGGGGAGAGGGCGCAGTTAATCCCATGTCCCCCACGCCTCGCCTCCTCGGCTTCGCCGCGCGAGGCTATAAGTAGGGGCAGGGGGAGAGAGGCTGACGCACACGTGCTCGCCCCAGTCCCATCTCTCTCTCCTTCTCCTTCTTCCTTGCCGTCGTAGCAGCAACGCTTCGCCGCGGCACCGCCCAACCATTTCCTTGGTGCGTCGCTGCCTCGCCGCCGCCGACCCGGGCGTCCTCCGCCGCACCGCGTCTTCAAGCGCTTTCCCGTCATCATGGCTCCTACATCAAGCAACTGGGACGGCTCCAACATTCACGAAGACCACATCGATTTCCTTCGCAAGACGCGGAGGTTGTCGGGCAAGGAGCTCGTACAGGTCCGGCTTGCGCCGGAGGGGGAGATTTCATTAGCGCCGGAGGAGGACGGGCGGGTGATCTTCCGCTCGCACTGCCTGCGCGGCGTCGGCCTTCCCGCGAGCGGCTTCTTCCGCTCGTTCCACGAGTTCTATCATCTGCAGCCGCACCACCTCACTCCAAACATGATGGTGCTGCTGTCGGCCTTCGTCACTCTGTGCGAAGGCTTCCTCGGCGTTCTCCCCACCCTCGAGCTATGGGGGGAGTTTTTCCAGTCCAAGCTCGGCACCGTCACCGCGGGCGTGCCGGCCCCGTGTGGCGCCTTCATCGCCATGCGGCGAACGATGGCCGACAACCCGTTCCCGGCCATTGCGCTGATCCAGTCGGTGAAGCTTTGGCAGAAGTCATATTTTTACTTGAAGAACGTCGCCCCGCAAGGCGACTACGTCAACCTGCCGGCTTACATAGCCGGCCCGCGGGCTGGGAGGCAGCCCTCGTGGTCTTATCGGGCCAGGTCGCTGACGCCGGCTGGGGCAGGCGCCGTTGCCCGGCTTTGGGTGCTGATCCAGTGGGAGGGCCTGACCGGGCCTGATCTGATTGCCGCCTTCATGGAGCGCCGGGTGCTCCCGCTTCAAGGCCGCCCTCATCTGATAAGCCAGATGAGCGGCCGCTTCGACCCATGCCGGCTTAGCACCAGGGAGATGCCTCACGACGAGGTATCTTACATGGTGAACTACATCGCCAACTGCAAGCTCACTGAAGACTGGCAGTATGGCAAGGCGCCGTATTCTCGCGCCAATCCACCACCCATGGTAATCTCTTTTTTTTCTTCTTTTTCTTTGTTGCCGAGTTTTCCTTTCTGGCCGACTTCCGACCAGTCGGCTTTTTCTTCTTTTAATCAGAATCCCCTCCTTCATCAGCCGGCCGGGACCGTGGGGGCGGAACGCGAGTTTGCCCCAGACCGCGCGGCGGACGACTTCGATGACCCCAACTTGGGGGCGGCCGCCTTGGAAGACGATGTCGTGGGGGAAGGAGGCGAGCTAGGCGGCTCTGGGCTCTCCGCCACCTTCGAGGACTGGCCGGATGATGACGAGGCCGAGCCGTTCCACGCCGCCAGTCGGCTCGACCATCAAGGCGCAGGCTCATCCGCCGGGCCGGCTGCCCGAGGCAGCATACGTAAACGTCGGGTGGCGCCGCCTTTCTTCAGTAGTCGATCGAAGAAGCCCAAGGGTACCGCAGCGGCGACCAAGCGAGACGAGGCGGCCGCAAAGGCAGCCCGCTTCCGCAAGGTGGTGAAGCAGCCACAAGCGGTTTCGGTGTAAGTTTAACTCTCTTATGTCTTTCTTTTTTTTTTCTTTGGCCGGCACCCTCTGAGCCTTTCATAATTTGCTGAACAGGGCCCCACTCACTCTTGAGCGTACTTCGGCCGCCTCCATAGTCGGAGGGGCGGGGGAATCCTCAAGCTCTCGCCGCGTGGACCCCCGCGCCGAGCTCCAGGCGGCGACGGAGCGGAACACGCGGGAGGCGCGGGAGGAGCGGGAGGCGGAGGAGCAGAGGGCGGCCGCTGCCAGGGCGGCCCAGGAGACGACGGCGGAGTCGGCGGAGACGCAGGCCAACGCGACAGCTAGGGCCCAAGCGGAGGCCACGGCTACGGAGAGGGCGGCGGAGGCCCTGCGTAACCAGCCTCCGCAACTCATCATCCCCCTCCGCACCGTGGCTCCCGAAGTCCCGGTGCCCCCGCCAGAGGAAGCCGGCTGCGACCAGCCGGCAATGGAGAGGGAGGGGGCTAAGTAGTCGTCCCGGAGGATGAAGTGGTGCCACCGCCGTTGGCCGGGACGGGCCAAGGCGGCCGACCGGAAGTGCCGCCCGCACAGCCGGCTGGAGGCGACCCGGCCGTGGGGGCAGATCTCGTAGTCCTTTCGCCGACTTGTCGGCTCGCAGGCAAGGTGACCTCCGAGCCAGAGCCGCAAAGGGCCGCGGGCTCCAGCTCGTTGTCCCATGACCTGGAGACAGCCAGTGTCAGCTCGCTGGGATGGACGCCGGGCGGCGGGACGGCCGTGCTGAACGTAGCTGCGCAAGATATCCGGAGCCGGCTTCAGGCCCAGGCCGCCTTGCTGAAGCAGTGCACCCAAGAGTTCCTTGCGACACGGTCGGCCATCCGGGTAAGTTTTCTTGATTTCTTCCGTGGGGGCGCGTCAGCGCACCCACTTGGTGTAGTCCCCGAGTTCTGGGCCGGCTGCCGAGCAGGCGGCTTGGAACTTCTCACAAGGCTTTGGTTTTAATGGCTTGTTCTTGTTTGCGCCTTTGTCTTATTCGCAGGACTACCACAATCTCCATGCTGCTGCCTTCAACTCCGAGGCCCGGGAGATGGGCCAGAAAGCCGCCGATCTGACGGAGAGCTGAAGTAAGTGTTTTCATTTTTTCTATCTAATGTGGGGGCGCATCAGCGCACCCACTGGGTGTAGTCCCCGAGATGCGGGCTGACTGCCGAGCAGTCGGGTCGGATCTTTCTTGATGACTTCTTCCTCATCTTCTTCTTCTTTACGTCTGTAGGGGCCAATGCTGACTTGAGGGAGCAGCTCAGCATAGCTCAGACCGCCCTTCGTGCCAAGGAGACTGAGTGCAGTGCCTTGGCCCAGGAGCATTATCGCCTGGCCAAGAAGCTGGCTGACCAGGAGGAGAACCACAAGGCGGCCCTGAAGGTGGCACAGGACAGCGAGGCCGCCCTCAAAGCCGAGTATGCGACGGAAGCGACAAGCTGGGCCGAGGCGAGGCAGGCGCTAAGCGAGGGCTATAGCCGGGTTGAGGATTTGATTGATGGTAGGCCACCTCCCTCTTCATCCCTTTGCTCATCCCCGTCCTCTGATCGGTCTTCTGACTTGCTTTATTTCTTTCTTCTTTGCGCAGAATACTTTCCCGGCTACTCTGTTGCCGCCAACCAGGCCATCGAAGCTCATCGCAAGGCCCGATGCCAGGCTGGGGCCGAGATCCCACCGGGTGCCAACCGGACGCTTGAAGAGCAGCTTCTGGTGATTCAAGCCCAGCTCCAGCCGGCCTACCGCATGCTCCGCCGCCTTCAGCGTGCCGGAGCGCAAGTGCTGACCGCCCTTTGGCCTGGCGAGGTGATTCCCCGCACCCCCAATCGGACTACCAAGTGGTTGGAGGTAGCAGTCGGCCGCTTCGAGGCCTGGAAGGCTTCTGCAGCTCGGTGCGGGGCTCGGCGAGCGTTGGAGTTCGTCTGGGCCTGGTATCCTGGATTGAGCTTGGACCAGCTGCGCACCTGGCGGCAGGAGGCTGATGAGGAGCTGGAGGCGGTGCAGCCAGCTATCATTCAGCGCGCCTCGGTGATCGCCGACTTCACCGACACCAGCGCCTTTGCTCCTGAGGTGAACGAAGATGGCATCGCTCAGCCGGAGGAGTGGTTCGGGCTGAACCCGGCAGAGGGAGAGGACTCGGCGGAGGAGATTGACTCCAGCGACGAGGGTGAAGAGGAGGAGGAGGAGGATGGTGATGATGCCATGCCGGACGGTGGGGCGACCGACCAGCCTTAGCCTGACCGTGCCTCTAGCAACGAGGCGCGCGCGGGAACGCCGCCTACCGCAGGCGGCGACCAAGCCGAGACTCGCCAGCCGTCCACTCCCCCGGCCAACACTGCCGTCTCCACCATCCTGCCCAACACGCCCGTTGCTCCCTTGGACTGACTTGCCGCCTTTATCTTCCTGCTCGTTACTTTTGAACAACTTTTTATTAAATTTGCGCAGTTCCACCCACTGGGGGTGTATTCAAACGATGTTGAATGCCGACCTTTCAAAGGCCTTTTTGTGTAAATATAATTATGCATGTGCTTGGCTTCCATTCCTAGTTGCTTTTCATCTTTGGCTGCTTTCCTTTGCCGCCCTCCCTTGGCCGCCGCCTTCCCAGTCGGACAGCTGCTCTGCAGTCTGTGGTCGGGTAAGGACCTGGCCGTCTGGGAGGGCAAGTACTCGAGCTTTTTAGATTGTAGCAAAGTAGGAAAGGAAGCCGGCCAGCCGGCTGCTCTGACAGCCGGTTGGCTGGGGCGAAGCTGGCCTGAGTTATGTAAGTTCGTTTAGTCCTTAGCCGTTTTTCATGTGGGCATCCCTTCCTTCCTTTGGCTCTTGTTAGTCGGACAGTCAGTTCTTTGAGCTGCGACTTTCAACAAGAGAGGGCTTAGGTGCCGGCACACTACTTGTCTGACTTCAGGTAGAACTTAAACATAAACCAAGACGGCAAGTCCCCGGGCCGACTGATCGAACCCGGTGCCGGACGAGATAATGAATGTGATGACATAGACTTGGGTGTGATACCCGTCATTCATAGATAAAAAGAGGGTAGCCCCCGAGTTCTCCTCGGGGAGCCTGTTGTCTTATACTTAGTACAAAAGGTAACGAAGTACATATTGCATTTTAACTGTAAAATCTTCGGAGGAGATTGGCATTCCATGGTCGTTTCAACTCCTTGCCGGAGTCATCCCTCTTGCGTGCCTTCGGCTTCTGTGCGTCGATCAAGTAGTAGGAATCGTTGCCTAGGGCTCGGCTGATGACGAATGGGCCTTCCCAAGGGGCCGAGAGCTTGTGCTGGCCGGCTGTTCGCTGGATCAGCCGGAGCACAAGGTTGCCCTCTTGAAAGGAACTCGGCTTGACCTTCTGGCTGTGGTAACGGCGTAGACCTTGCTGGTAGATGGCGGACCGGCTGAGGGCTAACAGCCGACTCTCTTCCAGCAGATCGACGCCGTCTTCTCGTGCTTCCTTCGCCTTTGCTTCCGTGTAAATGGTGACCCGAGGTGAGTCGAACTCAATGTCAGTCGGGATGACAGCCTCGGCACCATATACGAGGAAGAAAGGAGTGAAGCCGGTTGACTTGTTTGGAGTAGTGTGCAAGCTCCAGAGGACGGCCGACAGCTCGTCGAGCCAACAGCCGGCCGAACGCTCCAGCGGTACGACCAGTCGAGGCTTGATGCCGGAGAGGATGAGGCCGTTTGCTCGCTCAACTTGGCCGTTTGACTGTGGGTGGGCAACGGACGCTAAGTCCAGTCGGATGCCGTGAGTTGCGCAGAAACGTGCCAGTGCTCCCTTGGCGAAATTCGTGCCATTGTAGGTGATGATGCTATGCGGTACACCATACCGGGTTGTGATATCTGCAATGAATGTTATGGCAGTCGGCCCATTCAGCTTCTTGATCGGCTTTGCTTCAATCCACTTGGTAAATTTGTCCACGGCGACAAGCAGATGTGTCATGCCACCGCGTGCCGTCTTGAATGGGCCCACCATATCCAATCCCCAAACGGAAAGGGCCAAGTGAGGGGGATGGTCTTGAGTGCAGAAGCCGGCATGTGCTGCTTGGAGCTGAAGACTTGGCACCCTTTGTAGTGTTTGACTAGTTCCTTGGCGTCGTCTAAAGCAATCGGCCAAAAGAAACCATGTCGGAAAGCTTTGGCGACGAGTGATCTTGAGGCTGCGTGGTGGCCGCATTCGCCTTGGTGTATATCTTCGAGGATTGCTATGCCCAGCGCTGGAAGACTCCAGTGACACTGTGTCTAACAAGCTCTCGGTTCACTTTTGTGCAAGCTTCGGCTTGGCGTTGGACTTGTCTTGCCGAGATCTTGTCAGTCGGCAGCTCCCTGTTAATCAGGAAATTGAGGATGGGCTGGGCCCATGATGGAGCTGTGACTTCTTCTGTTGTCAAGGTGGCTGCCACAACCAGGGCGGGTGGGCTGGGTTGTGAAGAGTTGGAGTCGGCCACCTCCTGTTGTGTTGATGGAGTCCCCGGGCCGACTGCGGTAGTCCCCGAGCCGTGTTCTGAAGTCCCCGGGCCGGGTACGACTACAGCAGTCCCCGAGCCGCCCGTCAAAGTCCCCGAGCCGCCTGCTTGGTCCCCCAAGTCGGCTCCAACTGCATCGGGGTCAGGCGGCACGAAGATGGAATCGGGCTCTGGAGCCGGATTGACAGACGGCTTAAGGAGGCGTTGGAGGGAGACACCAGTTGGTATAGCCTGCCGGGTGGAGCCTATTCGTGCCAGGGCATTTGCTTGCTCGTTGTCGGCTCGTGGCACATGGAGGAACTCGCACCCTTCAAAGTATCCGCTGAGTTGCTGAACGAGGAAGCGGTAGCTCGCCATGTTTGCGTCCTTGGCGTCCCAGTCGCCGAATGATTGTTGGACTACCAAGTCCAAGTCGCCATAACACAGTATCCGGCGGATGCCGAGTTCTTTGGCTAGCCGGAGTCCGTGTATGAGCGCCTCGTACTCGGCCACATTGTTGGAGGCAGCAAAATGAATTTGCAATGTGTATTTGAGCTTGTCGCCCTTAGGATAGGTGAGGACGATGTCGGCTCCCAAGCCGGTGCGCATCTTGGATCCATCGAAGTGCATCCGCCAATGGGTGGAGTCTGGCGCAGGCGGTAGGTACTGGGTCTCGGCCCAATCGACGAGGAAGTCGGCCAATGCCTGGGACTTGATGGCGGTGCGGGGTTGATAGAAGATCGTATAAGGGGCCAGCGCAATGGCCCATTTGGCCACCCGGCCGGATGCATCCCGGCTGCCTATGATCTCGGCCAGCGGGGCAGTGCATACGACCGTGATGGGGTGCTCTTGAAAATAGGGCTTGAGATTCTTGGCGGCGAAGTGCATGCCATAGCACATCTTCTGATAGTGTGGATAGTTCTGCTTTGATGTGGACAATACTTCACTCAGGTGATAGACCGGCCTCTGGACCGGCTGAACTCGTCCCTCTTCCGGGCGTTCAACCACGATGACAGTGCTGACCACTCTGCTAGTGGCGGCAATGTAAAGGAGCATGGGCTCTTTCTCAGTCGGTGCCGCCAGGACAGGCGGCGTGGACAACATCTTTTTTAACTCGTGGAAAGCTTGATCTTCTTGGTCGTTCCACTCGAAGTGAGTGGACTTCTTCATGAGTCGGTAGAGAGGGAGGGCCTTCTCCCCGAGCCGGCTGATGAAGCGGTTGAGGGAGGCCAAGCATTCGGTAAATTTCTGGACATCTCTTAGCTTGGTGGGAATCTCCATTCTCTCTATAGCCTTGATCTTCACCGGGTTGCATTTGATGCTGCGTTCGGAGACCAAGAAGCCTAGGAGCTGGCCGGCTGGAACTCCGAACACGCATTTTTCTGGATTGAGCTTGATCTGAAATCGGCGCAAGTTCTCGAACGTCTCTTTGAGATCCTCCAGTAGGGTGCCGCGCTTCTCCGTCTTCACCACAATGTCGTCTACATAGACGTGGACATTTCTGCCGAGTTGCTTGAGGAGGATTTCTACATGCAACGCTGAAAAGTGGCACCGGCATTTCTCAAGCCGAATGTCATAGTGAGGTAGCAGAAAGCTCCGAATGGTGTGATGAAGGCGGTCTTCAGACGGTCAGCTGGGTCCAACTTTATCTGGTGGTAGCCTGAGTAAGCATCCAAAAAACTCAACAGCTCGCATCCGGCTGTGGAGTCTATCACTTTATCAATCCTTGGCAGGGCAAAAGGATCCATGTGGCAGGCTTTGTTGAGGCTGGTGTAGTCAATGCACATGCGCCATTGTTTATTCTTCTTCAGTACCAGGACCGGGTTGGCAAGCCACTCAGGGAAGAAAACTTCCATGATGGAGCCGGCTGCCAGAAGCCGGGCTATTTCTTCTCCGACTACTCTTCTCTTCTCCTCTGACATGCGGCGCAAGGGCTGCTTGACCGGCTTGGCGTCCTTCCGGACGTGTAGCTTGTGCTCGGCGAAATCCGTCGGAACACCCGGCATGTCCTTGGGAGACCATGCAAAGATGTCTCGATTCTCATGGAGGAAATCGACAAGCTCGCTTTCCTATTTGCTGTCAAGGCCGGTTCCCATGACCGCGTACCTCTCCGGGTGCTCCGGGACCAGAGGTATCTTCTTGGTTTGTTTGGCCGGCTGGAAAGAACACTGAGCCTCATATTCTTGGATCGGGGGACAAGGCCGGCTGTTTGCCGGCCATGGTCACGACCCGGTCCAACATCTTCTTCTCTTCAGCAATCACGAGGGACTCGGCCAGCCGGCTGCTAGCAGCCGCACACTCGACGGATTTCTTGTAGTCTCCGGATATGGTGATGACGCCCTTGGAACTCGGCATCTTCATCTTGAGGTAGGCATAGTGGGGCACAACCATGAACTTGGCCAAGGCGGGTCGGCCAAGCAGCGCGTGGTAAGGGCTCTCCAGATCCACTACCTCAAACCATATGGCTTCTCGGCGGAAATGATCTTTGTGTCCAAAGAGGACGTCTATCTTGATCTTGCCGATCGGAGCACAGGACAGACCAGGTACGATGCCATGAAACACAGTCCGACTCGGCATGAGCTGGTTTGCCTTGATATTCAACTTCTCCATGGTATCACGGTACAATATGTTGATGTTGCTTCCGCCATCTATCAGCATGCGGGAGAATCGGGCAGCCCGCCGATCTGTTGCAAGGGTGGCATCCAAAACCAATGCATAAGAGCCAGGAGATGGCATCACCTCTGGGTGATCGGCCCGGCTCCAACTGATAGGTTTCTCCGACTAGTGCATGAACTCGGGGTTGTTGGATGCGACTGCGTTAACTTCTTGATGTTGTCGGTGTCGACTTCGCCGATCTCCTGGCTGGCTTGTAGAGACGACATAGGCGGTATGCTCATCAAGGAACTCGTCGTGGACGGCTCCGACTGCTGGCCGAGTGGCCGGCTATTGAGGAGCCGGAGGCGGTTGACCAGCAGGTGGAGGCGGCACCAGTCCCTCGCCCTTGGAGATTCGCATGAGCCAATGGCATTTCCAATTGGTGTGGTTGGAGGCCTTCGCGCCGCTGTGAAACATGCAGGGGGCATCAAGTGCTTGCTCATAGGAGAAAGCCGGCTGCCAAGCCGGCCTGCCGCCCTTCTGCTTCTTGGGCGCGGGCTGCCCCTCAGGTTGTTCGTCTTCGACTGTGGCTACTTGCCGACTGGAAGAAGTCGGCATCGTAGCCTTGCGCTTGTTGTCGTTCTGGTACGGGCGCCGAGTGGACTCTCGAGCCGGTGTCTTGGGATCCGGTGCAAGCACCTTCTCGGAAGTGTCTACTCGGAGCTCGGTCTTCATGGAGTTGGCTGTGGCGTATTTGGCTGCGATGACTAGCAGCTCGTCGAGGGTAGTCGGCTTGTCGCAGAGGAGTCGGTGCTTGAGGAGGGTGCCTTCTTGGCACCCGGCCGTGAAGTACTCTATGGCTTGAACCTCGTGCACCCCTTCGCAGGAGTTTCAGAGCTCGGCCCAGCACGTGAGGTAGTCATGAGTCGACTCGTTGGGTCCTTGTACGCACAAGGAGAGCTGTCGGGGTTTGGGAGCCCGCTTGTAGGTGCCGGTGAAGTTGTGGATGAAGGCTTCTCTGAAGTCGAGCCAGCTGTTGATGTTGTAGGGCTTGAGGCTATTGAGCCAGGTGCGCGCCGTGCACTGGAGCATCAGGGGGACGTATTTTACAGCAACACACCTGTTGCCGTTCGCTATGCGGACTGCGGTGGAGTAGTCGATCAACCAATCCTCCGGCTTCACGGAGCCATTGTACTTGGGCGTGTCTCTTGGGAGCGAGAACCCTTTGGGGAAGGGCTCGTCATGGATGCGGGGGCCGAAGCAAGGCGGGCCGACATCATCTTCTTCTTCCAACGCCAGGGATCACGCAAGTCGGTCGATCCGATGGCGGGCATCATTTTCGCCGACTCCTTCATGGCGACCTAGTCGGCCACTGAGATTCAGATGCGTGACAGGCGGTGGGGTGGGATATCTCTCCCCACGAGGCGGAGGAGGAGGCGGATCGCCTCGTCGCTCCACGACCCGAGGGCGGCCTGTGTTGCGCTCGATAGTGACTCGAGTCCGGCTGCGACTGGCAGCCGGCTCCTTTTCCTGCCTTGTGCGGGCTCCGCCCGCAGTCGGCGTACGTGACGTTGCGCCGTGCTCTCGGTGTGCGGGAGGGCTTTCGGCGCGGACGCCGGCTTCGTGCTGCTTTGCGGCCGCGTCGATCAGCTGCTGGGTTCGCCTGGTCATGTAGGGGAGCTCATTGGCCCCTACGCCGTTCAGCTCATCTACGACTGACTGGGCGGCGCGTAGGTTCTCAAGGGGCGTGGCGTAAACTGGGCGCTCCGCCCCCAGCATGTCAGCGATGGCCGCGCCGCGTTTCTGGACAATGCCGGCCCGGCTCGGTCCGCCGGGAGGTGGCGTGCCGAAGGCGGCGCGGTCGACTTCGCGCTGGTGGGCCTCGGTGGGGCGTCTCATGGTGGCTAGCTTCGGGCCCTCCGCGACGAGGGCAAGGCGGCGTGCCTCCAGCGCCTCGGCGTCAGCGTCGGCCGGGACGGACAAGTCCTGCAGCGCCGCTTGCAGGGCGTCGTGGGTGTTCTCGCCGGAGGCGACTCCATGGCTGATGACCAGCACCTCGGTAACAGTGCTACCGCCACTATCGGCTCGCGGGAGAGGATCGTCAAAGACCACCACGTTGGTGGGGAAAGCGTCGAGTGATGCGGTGTCGGAGTCGACAAGCATCAGATCGATGGAGCCGACCGACTCCAGATCCACAGCAGGCTCACTGGAGACATGGAGTTGGTCGAGGAGGCTGACGAGGCGGCTCTCGAGGCAGCCGGTGCCCGCGTCAGACGCGGGCTCGTCGGAGATGCGAGCCTCGCCAAGGAGATCGGCGAGGCAGCTCGCCGCGCAGGCATCATCGACACCTTGCAGCGCGTTGGGGCAAGCGCCATCGGGCGTGCCGGGCTGGCTACGCTCGCGGGGGAGGAAGAGGGTTCCCGTCCAGAACAGGTCTCCGGACGACGGTGCACCTGGCCCCATGGTGGGCGCCAAATGTCGGGTGGTAGGTGCGACATATGCCAACGGGTGGCTTATCATTGTGGGAGCCAATAAGACATCGCTGGTGCCTGGAAATGGGATAAGGCGAAGACATGCACGCCGGCGAATCTTACCCAGGTTCGGGGCTCTCCGAGGAGATAACACCCCTAATCCTGCTCTGCGGGGTCTCCGCATGATCACTAGATCAACAAGTAGCTACAAGAGGGTCCTTGAGCTGTTTGGCGAGAGGAGGAAGAAGAGGCAAGGCCAGCTCTCTTCTCCTCTCGAAGTAGTGTCTAAAACTATTAGAGTCCAACCCTTTGCATGGGTGCCCCGGGGGGTTTATATAGGCCTACCCCCCGGGGGTACAATGGTAATCCGGCTGGGCCTGGGCCCAGCCATCAGTGTCTTCGCCGACCGGCTTCTCCGTCGACGGCTGGGGCCCGCCGACTGGTGGGTCCCGCCGGCTGCCGGCTTCCTGGTAGACAGGTAGGCCCCACCGCTTGGGGGTCTTGTCAGGGGCTGGTTACTGTTGCTTCACCCTTGATGACGAGGGCTTGGTCGAGGTAAGCGTGGCTAAAGTGCCGCCGCCTTGCGGGTGCTCACTATACTTCACCTCGTCTTATCTCCTTAATGAGGCTCACTCTTTGAGGGAGGGAATGAGCCGGCTGAGGAGAGCCGGCTTCATCCCCGGCCGACTAGGGGGCGTGTGGCCGCCCTTGGATGTCTCTCTGGAAAAAGGGACCCGCCGCCTGCAGGCCATACTACTGGCCCATCGTGGGTGATGTCATGGTCAGCATGGCAACAGTGCCACGCCGGACAGGTCATGGCAGCCCTGTATGGCGTACTGTAGCCATGCGAACCCCGAGATTCGGGGGTGGCGTGCTTCACTGTAGCCACGCCCCGTCTTATCGCCATTACATTGGTACAAACTTCAAGGGCCCGATCTGGGCCGCCTATTGGGGGGCCGGCTTCTTGGAGTCGGCCATGTGGTGGCCGGCTTGTGGAGTCGGCCATGTGGTGGCCGGATTTTTGGAGTCGGCCCTCTTGCGGTTTTCTTCAGGAGGATTCTTGGTCGGGCCGCCTCCTGGTAGTCGGTCGATGGGGTAGCCGGCCGGGGGAAGGCGGCCCCGCGTCTTGGATGCTAGATGGCTTGATCAGCCTTATTATTTTTTCAAGAGCCAGGGGGAGCCGGCTAGGTTACCCGTGGTCATTTACTCCGACAATGACTCAGCGGAATCTTCGCGATTCCTCTGCATTAACGAAGGACCGGTTTCCCGGTCATGTATGTACGCGCCCCGTATTCGGATGAACGCAGAAGTACTAGGGGCTATATAGTAGCCCCACCGTCAAACTCCTATGGCTAAGTGAAAGTGTTAAAGCTATATAGTCCGATTGCCTTGTTCGCCGCGCTATCACCTCCTTAATGGACCAAGACGTTGGATCAAGTGTGATTGCGCACTTTTCCGAACACCCCCGCATTACATGCGTGGGGGCTGAAGCCGATGACTGCAAACTTTCAGGTTATATACATACATAAATGGCTGCACAGGAGGCACTATAATACTTTCGGGCAAAAGTATAAACACAACCTTTATAATCAAAATAGCATTGTTTTTACAACTCAGATACATGTCACTCGAACATGGTACTCTTCGAGCACTGAGCCTCTATTAAACGGGCGCCTTCTAGGACTTCTTCAAAATAGTGCTCGGGCGCCCTGGCCTCCGGCCGGACCTCGGGTTGCAATACCGGTGGCCTCCATCCCTGCCCAATACGTCTTAACATGGGCAAGAGCCATCCGCGCACCCTCTATGCACGCCAACCTCTTTACAGCGTCGATATGCGGCACAACACGAAGGAATCGTTGCACTAAATCAAAATAACTATCTGGCCTTGGTCCCTTCGGCCCAAGATGATCCATGACAGACCTCATGGCAAGCCCGGACAACCTATGGAGCTCGGCCCACTCGGCCATTTGTTCATTTAACAGCAGCGGATGCTTTGGAGCACTGAACTGCGACCAGAACAACCTTTCCACCTCATGATCTTTCTGATCTTTGAAATACTCAGTCGCATCAGCAACACTCTTTGCCAAGTCCAAGTATGCATCTGCAGCACTCCATAATTGATCCAGAGGGGCATACTTCGGATCTCCGAACTTCGTCCGCAATAAAAAGGGCTTCCCAGCCGTGATATCTCCAGCTTGACGAAGCTCCTCCCTTGCCGCTCTGATTTCAGAGTGAGTTTCCTTGGTTGCTTCCAAGGCCTTCTTTAGGTCAGCCGCTTTCGCTTGGCTTTCCTTTTCGAGGAGCTCATATCGGCCGGCGGCATCTTTTAGCTCAACGAACATCTTGGCTATTTTATCTTCGCTCTGGCGATGAGCAGCCCGTTCGGCTCTTAACTCTTCAGCCGCCCTACGCTTCTCCTAGCTTGTTCCTTGGCTCGGGTAAGTCCCGCCCGAAGGGTCTCCACAACGGCAGCCCCATCTGCAGTCACAGCATATTATAGATACTAGCACCATGCTCCTCTTAATATTTGCCGACCACCCGAAAATACATACCCTGTGCCTCATCAAGCCGCTTGTTCACAAGCGCGATGTCGGCATCCGCCACGTCAAGCTTCCGCTTCAGTTCGGCAAAATCAGCAGTCCGGCCAGCTGCCGGACCCTCAGCCACTTGCACATGAAAGCAGCGCGATCATTACCTGGGACTATGATCCTCTGTTTGCCGGCTCTAGACAGCCACCAGAGTCTCAGGGGCTACTATCTATACAGAGCACACCTAGCGTGTGTGGTACCATCAAAAAAATATTACTTTGCATACCTCAAAGCCTCTTAGCAGGCTCGTAAAAGCTTCATTCAACCCGCTTTTGGTGGATGAAATCCTCTCAACCACCGTACCCATTAAGGTACGATGCGCCTCTGAGATAGCCGCTTGCTCCAGAAGACCCATCAGTGTGTCTGGTTGTGCACCGGACAATCCCGGACTCTTTCTGTTGCTCTCCTTAGGAGTCGAATACTCCGGACTTCAGGTGGCTGAAGAGTTACCTTCTGGCCTTGGCGGATCAGCAGAAATCCTCCATGATGACACCTTGGGGTTGTCCGCCCCATGAGGCGGGGAGGCAGGAGGAGGCGTTTTGCTCTCCATCATCTCCAGAAGAAGATCCCCCGAAGACGAACTTTGTCGAGAAGGGCTACGAGCCGGACTGCAAAATACATGCCTCGGTTATTGTTCTTAGAGATAAAGCAGGATACATTTACCAAAGTACTTTTGTTCACTTACAACTCGGTTGAGGGCTGGCTCCCTTGCGGGCACTGTGCGGTAAGGATGCCCTCCGGGGCAGGGCCCCCTGGTGAAGGTTTCTTCCCTCGTTTGGAAACCTCCGTTTCCAAGTCTTCAAAGACGGCCCTTTTCTTCCCGTGGGGAGAGGCGATTCTAGATTCACCTCCTCGATTATCCTCCTTCACGGAGACACTAATTCCCCCGGTTTGGATGTGTAAGGTATGAAGCCCGTTTTCGGCTTCTCTATTCCTCCCTTCATCTTCTCCTGATGGCACTTGATAGGGTGCGCGCTCAAGCATCCTGGTTAGTACAGGATCCGGCGAGCCTTCGGGAAGGGGGGCCGAACACCTGATCCTCTCCGCCTTTCTTATCCAGTCCTGGCCGAGAGCAATTTTTCAGAATGATGTTGTGACAAATATAAAGATGGCATGTTCGGTCACGGAATTACTTACTTGGGTATCTGGACGGTTGCAGTTGAGACCCGCATCCTCGGTGGTGTCCGGACATTTTATTCGTGATCTGAAGAACAATTCATACATCCCTTCGGGCGTCACGCCGAAGAATCATTGAATAGTTCGTGGTCCTTCCGGGTGAACTCCCACATACGGAGAGATCGACATTGGCATGGCAGGACCCGACGAACTAGCATTACTTGCATTACCCTGAAAAGACTGACATCCCTCTTGAGGAGATCTCGGATGCGGCTTTGCAATGTCAGCACGTCATTAACTAGCCCCCAGTCCAGCCCCTTGTTGACCCATGACGCCATTTGGGGCAGAGGACCTAAGCGGAAGGCGGGGGCGGCCGCCCGCTTTGTACCTCGGGGACCTGTGATGTAAAACCACACCCGTTGCCATAAGTCGGACACCTCCGGGAAGGAACCCTTTGGCCATAGGGCGTCAGTGCCTTTGCTTATTATAGCGCCTACGCACTCTGCGTGTCGCCCGTCGATCATCTTTGGCTTCACATTGAAGGTCTTGAGCCATAAGCTGAAGTGTGGGGTGATGCGGAGGAAGGCCTCACACACGATGATAAATGACGAGATATGAAGGATGGAATCTGGATCTAGATCATGGAAATCTAGCCCGTAATAGAACATGAGCCCTCTAACAAAGGGATCAAGACTAAAGCCTAGCCCTCGGAGGAAGTGGGAAACAAATAGGACACTCTCGTTGGGTTCGGGAGTGGGGATGACGTGCCCTTGAGCAGGCAGCCTGTGCGGGATTTCGGCGGTCAGATACCTGGCCTCCCTAAGCTTCTTGATGTCCTCCTCTGTGACAGAGGAGGCCATCCACCAGCCTTGAAGGTTGGATCCGGACATGGTTGAAGGTCCGAAGCGCTTAGCCCGAGCCTTGGGTGTTGGAACTCGAGGTGGGGGAAGGGGAGGATCGAGCGTGGGAAGAAAAGGACAGGCCTTGGCCCCTTTATAAAGAGATTGAATATCAAGCATCCTCCGCGTGGCCATTCAGAACTTGCCTAAAATCGAGGAGTCATACTAACAGGCACGGTTGGGTTACCCACACCCGTATTGATGAGAATCCCGTGATAAGGGGAACACGATCTCTGCTTCGACAAGACGTGCTAATAAAACCGTCTCGCAACACACGCAGTGGCAGGCTGGGTAAACGGTTCATAATGACCGGGCCGTGGTGTGATGTCACGCTATGAAAAGTTGTCAGTTGATTAGATTTGTGGAATATTGTGCTCTCTACGGTGGTATGTGGAAATTACTTTGCAGAGCCGGACATGATCCTCATATTCAAGATCTTCTATGGAGTATTCGGAGAAGGAACCCGCCTTGCAATGCCGAAGACAATCTGCACGCCGGACTCATCGTCATTGAAGCCTGGTTCAGGGGCTACTAAGGGAGTCTGGATTAGGGGGTCCTCGGACAGCCGGACTATATACTTTGGCCGGACTGTTGGGCTATGAAGATACAAGATTGAAGACTTCGTCCCGTGTCCGGATGGGACTTTCCTTTGCGTGGAAGGCAAGCTTGGCAATTTGGATATGTAGATCTCCTTCTCTGTAACCGACTCTGTGTAACCCTAGCCCCCTCCGGTGTTTATATAAACCGGAGGGTTTAGTCCGTAGGACCAACAACAATCATATTCATAGGCTAGCTTCTAGGGTTTAGCCTCTACGATCTCGTGGTAGATCAACTCTTGCAATACTCATATCATCAAGATCAATCAAGCAGGAAGTAGGGTATTACCTCCATTGAGAGGGCCCGAACCTGGGTAAACATTGTGTCCCCCGCCTCCTGTTACCATTAGCCTTAGACGCACAGTTTGGGACCCCCTACCCGAGATTCGCCGGTTTTGACACTAACAGCGGCGGCCTAGCTAATCGATCGAACTAGCCCAACTAGCTAGCCACCGTGCTTCACTGATGTACTCGGCGGGAAAGGTGGTCTTTCGTGATTTGATGACTCATTTACTTGCTTCGGCGCTACGACCGAGGAGGACCTAGAAAACGCGCGGTAGGGCATCCCACGTCAGGAAGAATATATGCGTGCACCACCCGGGAGGACCCCAAAACCGCGCGGTAGGGTGTGCCACGTCTCGGCACGGAGGAAAAATGTGCGTGTAAAAATATACCGTATCAGACGTAGTACCTATGGTTCGACCTTGGGACTCAGCTAATCGGTCGAAAACACCCCACTAGCCACACAGCTTCATCATGCTAGCATGGCATGGAGGATAGATGTGGTTAGCTCCGTCTCGACCAGCCACAACGTCTCTTGCTCTAGGCGATTCTTCTATTTTCCAAGCTTTTTTTAGTTGTAATAACACCACGGCAAGCTAGCTCCACTCTTCGTGTGTGCCCGTGCAAAGGTTAGATGATGGAGAGAAGAGAGAGATCGCAGACCTGGGACCCACCAGTAAGTGAGTCAACGGTCATGCACGTGTCGACGAGGCACTCCCTCTACTCTACTCAATGTAATACTGTATAAAATCAAGTTATGGGACAAAGCCAACAACCGTTGTTGTTTCAGTCTATCGACTTACACTTTGTAGTCCAGGTTGCCAGTTCGAATCTCGTCTTTCAGATTTGTTAGTTTTAGGTCCAAATTTGATTAATGACAAGTGGGACCCCCGTGTGTTGTTCCGATATTTCAGTGTAGGATGTTTTTTTTGAACAAACACTTTGCGTGGTTAGACAAGTAACGGCACGAGTTACACGTATTTTGCAAGTTTACAAACAAAAATGGCAGCGGCATAGAATATCACATCCACACCGCAGCTAAGATGCTATGGTGATACGCGTTTTTACACCGTTGGAAGTGAGATGCAATGGTTTGGTAGTAGTCTTTGTAATTATGCGCAATTTCCAAACTCTCCAAAGTTTTTTTTGCAAATAAAACATTCAGTGCTCGTGTGTGCCGCTGCATTTTGGATCCAACGGCTCCCCGTTGCTCATATTAGGTGCTCGTCGTAGCTTAATTACCCGCTATGGTGATATGAGCATCTAGGTCGTGTGATCAGTGATACGTCTCCAACGTATCTATAATTTTTGATTGTTCCATGCTATTATATTACCCCTTTTGGATGTTTATGGGCTTTATTTTACACATTTATATCATTTTTGGGACTAACCTACTAACCGGAGGCCCAACCCATATTGCTATTTTTTTGCCTATTTCAGTATTTCGAAGAAAAGGAATATCAAACGGAGTCCAAACGGAATGAAACCTTTGGGAGCGTGATTTTTGGAACGAACGTGATCCGGAGAGTTTGGAGTGCAAGTCAAGAAGCACCCGAGGCCCCCACGAGATAGGAGGCCACGCCCCCCTGTAGGGCGCACCCCCCTGTCTCGTGGGCCCCTCGGGCGGCCACCGACGTACTTCTTCCTCCTATATATACCTACGTACCCCGAAAACATCCAGGGGCACCACGAAACACAATTTCCACCGCCGTAACCTTCTGTATCCGTGAGATCTCGTCTTGGAGCCTTCGCCGGCACTCTACCGGAGGGGGAATCGACCATGGAGGGCTTCTACATCAACATCCTTGCCCCTCCGACCTACGGGTCCATAGTTATTAGCTAGATGGCTTCTTCTCTCTTTTTGGATCTCAATACAATGTTCTCCCCCTCTCTTGTGGAGATCTATTCAATGTAAACTCTTTTTGCGGTGTGTTTGTCGAGATCCGATGAATTGTGGGTTTATGATCAAGTTTATCTATGAATAATATTTGAATCTTCTCTGAATTCTTTTATGTATGATTGAGTTATCTTTGCAAGTTTCTTCTAATTATCAGTTTGGTTTGGCCTACTAGATTGGTCTTTCTTACCATGGGAGAAGTGCTTAGCTTTGGGTTCAATCTTGCGGTGTCCTTACCCAGTGACAGAAAGGGTTGCAAGGCACGTATTGTATTGTTGCCATCGAGGATAACAAGATGGGGTTTACATCATATTGCATGAGTTTATCCCTCTACATCATGTCATCTTGCTTAATGCATTACTCTGTTCTTATGAACTTAATACTCTAGATGCATACTGGATAGCGGTCAATGTGTGGAGTAATAGTAGTAGATGTAGGCAGGAGTCGGTCTACTTGTTATGGACGTGATGCCTATATACATGATCATGCCTAGATAATCTCATAACTATGCGCTTTTCTATCAATTGCTCGACAGTAATTTGTTCACCCACCGTAATACTTATGCTATCTTGAGAGAAGCCTCTAGTGAAACCTATGGCCCCCGGGTCTATCTCTTATCATATTTGCTTTCAATCTACTTTTATTTGCATCTTTACTTTTTGCATCTATATTATAAAATACCAAAAATATATTTATCTTATCTTACTATCTTTATTAGATCTCACTTCCGCAAGTGGCCGTGAAGGGATTGAGAACCCCTTTATTGCGTTGGTTGCGAGTTCTCAGTTTGTTTGTGTAGGTGCGTGGGACTTTTGAGGAGCCTCCTACAGGATTGATACCTTGGTTCTCAAAACTGAGGGAAATACTTACGCTACACTTGCTGCATAACCCTCTCCTCTTTGAGGAAAACCAACGCAAGCTCAAGACGTAGCAAGAAGGATTTCTGGCGCAGTTCCCAGGGAGGTCTTCGCTCAAGTCAAGACATACCAAGTACCCATCACAAACCCATCTCCCTCGCATTTACAGTATTTGCCATTTGCCTCTCGTTTTCCTCTCCCCCACTTCACCCTTGCCGTTTTATTCGCCCTCTCTTTCCCAATCTCCTCCTCTCTTTTCGCTTGCCCTTTGTTTTGCTCGTTTGGTTGGAATAGATGCTTATTTATTGCTAAACAGAGAACCTAAGATCTATGGATCCTCATCCACTTGCTAATCTTTTTAAGATATCCAATTATGATGAACACATTGCTAGTGAGTTTTGTGCACTAGATTATCTTTATGAAGTTTTGCTTGAAATTTGTGAATCTGAAAATTGTGATGAAGAAATTTATGAAGAGATTCACAATAACTCCTTGAATAAAAAGCATGATTGCAATGATTTTCCTATAAATTCTCTTGATGTCAATTGTGCTAATAATATGCAAAACCCTAAGCTTGGGGATGCTAGTTTTGCTATGTCTACTAGTTGTTTCAATGATCATGATTGGGGTGATTCTTCTTATAACCTTGAAAATTTATTTAAGCCCCATGATGAATATGAGATTGATAATAATGTTTGCAATAATATTTAAAGTGGGCTTGGAAGAGTGTCAACTTTAGATCCCACATATTTGGAGTATGTTCAATCTTATGATATTCTTGATAAAAGTGGGTTCGAAAGGTCATGACTTTAGCTAATGTTAATCCCACTATCTTGGAAGAGTGTCAACTTTGCATGCATGTGGATCATGTTGAGAATATGTTTTGTGATAGCTATTTTGTTGAATTTGCGTATGATCCTACATGTAATTATTATGAGACAGGAAAATATGGTTGTAGAAATTTTTATCTTATTAAATTACCTCTCATCATGTTGAGATTGCTATCGTCTCTTTCTTCTTCCTTGCATTTGCTAGTTTTTGCTTGCCTTGCAAATTTGTTTGCTTATAATATGCCTATGAATAGGAATTATGTTAGACTTAGATGTGTTTGTCATGTGTTTCATGATGCTCTCTTTGTGCTTCAATTCTTGTCTTTCTTGTGAGCATCATTAAAATTATCAATGCCTAGCTAGGGGCGTTAAACGATAACGCTTGTTGGGATGCAACCCAATATTTTTCCTTGCTGTTATTTAATAAATCTTGCATCTACCTTCTGGTTAGATGTGTTTTTATCTTTTAATTAGTGTTTGTGCCAAGTAGAACCTATAGGGTAACCTACGATGATAGTTGATTTGATTCTGCTGAAAAACAGAAACTTTGCATGCACGAATATAATTTTGTTAAATCGCAGGAACGTGGTTTTGCGTTGATTCTTTTTCTTTTGTTCAATAAACAAATTGTCCAGGACTTCATATTTCGGTAGGATTTTTAGAGTTCCAGAAGTTTGCGTTAGTTATAGATTGCTACAGACTGTTCTGTTTTTGACAGATTCTGTTTTTCGTGTGTTGTTTGCTTGTTTCAATGCATCTATGGCTAGTAAATTAGTTTATAAACCATAAGAAAGTTGGAATAGAGTAGGTTTAACACCAAAATAAATAAAGAATGAGTTCATTGCAGTACCTTATGTGGTGGTTTTTTTTCTTTCACTAACGGAGCGTATAAGATTTCTTGTTGAGTTTTGTGTTGTGAAGTTTTCAAGTTTTGGGTAAAGCTTTTATGGACTATGGAATAAGGAGTGGCCAGAGCCTAAGCTTTGGGATGCCCATGGCACCCCAAGATATTCAAGAATAGCCAAAAGCCTAAGCTTGGGGATGCCCCGGGAAGGCATCCCCTCTTTCGTCTTCGTTCATTGGTAACTTTACTTGGAGCTATATTTTTATTCACCACATGATATGTGTTTTGCTTGGAGCGTCGTGTATTATATTAGTCTTTGATTTTTAGTTTATCACAATCATCCTTGCTGTACACACCTTTTGGGAGAAGCCTATTTGATTAGAATTTGCTAGAATACTCTATGTGCTTCACTTATATCTTTTGAGCTTGATAGTTTTTGCTCTAGTGCTTCACTTATATCTTTTAGAGCACGGTGGTGTCTTAATTTTAAAGAAATTGCTAGTCTCTCATGCTTCACTTATATCTTTTTGAGAGTCTTTTAGAACAACATGGTTTTTGCTATGATCATAAAGTTGGTCCTAGAATGATGAGCATCCAAGTTGGGTATAATAAAAACTATCATAGAAAGTGAATTGGATGCTATGATCAATTTGATGCTTCATAATTGTTTTGAGATATGAAGGTAGTGATATTAAAGTCATGCTAGTTGGGTGATTATGAATTTAATGAATGCTTGTGCTGAAGCTTGTGATTCCCGTAGCATGCACGTATGGTGAACTGCTTTGTGATGAAGTTGGAGCACAATTTTATTTATTGATTGTCTTCCTTATGAGTGGCGGTCGGGGACGAGCGATGGTCTTTTCCTACCAATCTATCCCCCTAGGAGCATGCACGTAGTACTTTGGTTTTTGATGACTCCTAAATTTTTGCAACAAGTATATGAGTTCTTTTGATTAATGTTGAGTCCATGGATTATACGCACCCTTTCACCCTTCCACCATTGCTAGCTTCTCTTGTACTGCGCAGCTTTCGCCGATACCATATACCCACCATTTACCTTCCTCAAAACAGCAACCATACCTACCTATTATGGCATTTCCATAGCCATTCCTAGATATATTGCCATGCAACTTTCCACCGTTCCATTCATATGACACGCATTACTTTTGTCATATTGCTCTTTCCATGATCATGTAGTTGACATTGTATTTGTGGCAAGGCCACCTTCATAATTTTCATACATGTCGCTCTTGATTCATTGCATATCCCGGTACACCACCGGAGGCATTCATATAGAGTCATATCTTGTTCTAGCTTTGAGTTGTAAATCCATAAAAGTGTGATGATCTTCATTAATAGAGCATTGTCCTAGTGAGAAAAGGATGATGAAGACTATGATTCCCCCACAAGTCGGGATGAGACTTCGGACTTTAAAAAAAAGGAAAAAAAGGAAAAAAGAGAAAGGCCAAAAAAAAGAGAAGGCCAAAGAAAAGAAAAAAAAGAGAAAAAAAGAAAAGAAAAAAAAAATGAGAGAAGGGACAATGCTACTATCTCTTTTTCCACACTTGTGCTTCAAAATAGCACCATGGTCTTCATGATAGAGAGTCTCATATGTTGTCACTTTCATATACTAGTGGGAATTTTTCATTATAGAACTTGGCTTGTATATTCCAATGATGGGCTTCCTCAAAAGTGCCCTAGGTCTTCGTGAGCAAGCAAGTTGGATGCACCCCACTTAGTTTCTTTTGTTGAGCTTTCATATATTTATAGATCTACTGCATCTGTTGCATGGCAATCCCTACTCACTCACATTGATATCTATTAATGGGCATCTCCATAGCCCGTTGATATGCCTAGTTGATGTGAGACTATCTTCTCCTTTTTGTCTTCTCCACAACCACCATTGTATTCCACATATAGTGCTATGTCCATGGCTCACGCTCATGTATTGCGTGAAAGTTAAAAAGTTTGAGATTATTAAAGTATGAAACAATTGCTTGGCTTGTCATCGGGGTTGTGCATGATTAAACACTTTGTGTGATGAAGATAGAGCAACAACCAGACTATATGATTTTGTAGGGATAACTTTCTTTAGCCATGTTATTTTGAGAAGACATGATTACTTTGATTAGTATGCTTGAAGTATTACTATTTCTTATGTCAATATGAACTTTTATTTTGTATCATTTGGATCTGAACATTCATGCCACAATAAAGAAAATTACATTGAGAATTATTCTAGGTAGCATTCCACATCAAAAATTTCTTTTTTATCATTTACCTACTCGAGGACGAGCATGAATTAAGCTTGGGGATGCTTCATACGTGTCAGGACCCCGATCCTAAGTCACATCGATCTAGCATGTAATACCTCATATCACTTTGCGGCCTCACGCACGGTATTCCCACGGTGTCGCCTTACCATGCCCGGGACGGTTTGCGCCTTTTGGCACACGTATATGATAGTGTCGCTAGCATCCATATGACAGAGAACCCGGGCTGACATGGCTAGTTGGGAACCCAAAGTGGCTCTAACTTACAGGGATAGGCATACATGACCCAGCATCGAACGTGTCGGTCATCAGCGAGTGAATCCGGGCTGTAGCAACTGGGCTAGCAGGACTCCGGTAAACCGGGCTGTAGCGGGCTAACAGGACTCCGGTTTTCATCGCGTGACATTTCCCCGAAGGGACAGACACAGGAACGAAGAAGGACACATGCCGGCCAGCCTAAGTGTTCCGGAGCAATAGCAAGCTACCAGGGCTCAGTGGAAGCACTAGGAGACATTTCCCGGTAAGAGAGGCTACTAAGGATAAACAACTAGATAGTCAGATCCCACACATAGCAATACACATTACACGTACGCATAACATGCAAGTATGTGTTGTACAGCATGGCATCACAGCATAACTCAACAACTCATATAGATAAAGCTCAAAGAGCCAACATAGCATTTATTGCAAACAGGGGTCACAGGACCCATCATACAGAGCATACAAGCAGCAAGCGGAAGCATTACATGTCTGGGTACAGACATCTACAAATGAAAAAGGCTGAAGAGCCTGACTATCTACAACATCCGATCAAGATCGTAGCTGAGGTACAAGCTACTCGTCGAAGTCCACGAGAACACTAGTAAGACCGAAGTCTTCGCTGCAAAAACATAAATAAAGCAACATGAGTACAAAGGTACTCAGCAAGACTTACATCAGATCCTACCATACATGCATTTGTATCAAGAGGGTAATGTGGGGTTTAGTTGCAGCAAGCCAGCTTTGACTCTGTGGCTATCCTGTTCTACGACTATCAGAACTTCTTTGAGGTGATATGATGCACACGAGTCCACTAATCACCACACAATACACTACCATGGATTCATCCCCGTCTCCCTACGGGAAGGCCATCCATAGCACTCACACTTGTCTTGAGCATTTTAGAGTATCCACTTCAAATTGTCTATGTACCATGTAAGCATCCAAGAGGTCCATAACCGCGGACCCGGCTATTCGAATAGATCATGTTAACCCTGCAGGGGTGTACTTCTTCACACAGGCTTTCGCCACTTACCGCCATGTACACGTCATGTATCTCGGCAACCTTCAAGCGGAAGCCTGGCGAGGGTGTCGGCCATGACCTGACTAACCACACAAGACTCTAGTCCAGGTTTATCGCCTATTCCGGTTCCATCCGCAAGGAGATCTGGCCGGGGTGTCGCTCACGGCCCCAAACGATGTGAGCAGGGTTCCCAAGCCCACCATCCGGGTGCCACTTGGTACACCGTGCCACCTATGCCTAGTCTGTCCCAAGCCCACCCTGTCGGGTGCCACTCGGTAGAAAAATAGCACTACCTACAAACACCAGAAACTAGTTGCGACTCCTGGACAGAGATCAAGTTGGTTAATAAGTCGAGAGGGGTCGAGTTACCGGAACCCAATGTGTGGTAGTATCGAGTCATTGGACAACATACATAGAACTCAGTGCTTAAGGACGGTTCCAGTGAGACAACCCACCATGTACTCCTACATGGCCTCTCACCGCTACCTTTACCAAATCGTGTTCACACACTTAACTCTCAGCACCAGAACATATCATAACACTCCAATTTATTCCCAATGAATCAGACCTGACACAACTCTAAGCAATAGCAGGCATAACATGGTAGGAACACAACAATGGCTTCAATCAACTCCTACACACGCTAGTGGGTTTCAACTATTTACTGTGGCAATGACAGGTCATGCAGAGGAATGGGTTCAACTACCGCAACACAAAGTAGCAGATGAATCGTTGTTGTCCTAATGCAATAACTGAGAGCAGGAGCGAGAGAGTAGGATTGTATCGTAATGAACAAGGGGGTTTGCTTGCCTGGTAGATCAACAAGGGGGCACTGCTCCTCAGACAGGTACTCTTGAACGGCTCCGGAGCAGGACCTATCGAGAAGGAACGGTGCCGGCAATCAATACACAATCATATGCAACAATATGATGCATGAACATGGCATGTATATGTGATGCTGTTTGAGCTAATGCAACTAGCATTCAAATTGAATGAAGTCCATTTGAACCAAAGGTTCAAATGCAACTCCAAAATAAGCTCTTATAAATGCCATTCATGTGTTTTCACCTATACAGCAAGTATAAGTTGTTTTATCATGCATGAAACTGGTAAAGATGGATAGATTGCATTTTTTTGATAATTTTTCATATATAATTTATTTCAATCTGAGCTATGGTTGAATTGATATGAATTTTTGAAGTTTTGAACATTTTCTGGAATTTCCTGATTTATTTTAATTCCAGAAAATATATTATTGCGCCAACATGACGTCAGCACGACGTCAGCAGGTCAACCGGGCTGACCAGGGTCAAACCTGACGTGTGGGGTCCACACGTCAGTGTCACAGTTAGTTAACAGGGGGGGTTATTTCTAATCTAACTTAGATTAGTGGCGCTGGGGCCCACTGTCAGTGTCTCAAGGTTAACTAAGTGGTGATTAGCTTAAGCTAATCACCTGGCAGGTCGGGCCCACACGTCAGGCCGGCGAGGTTAACGCCGGCGACCTCTGGACGCGGCGGCGTCCGTGTTACAGGCCACCGGGGTGGCGACTAAGGGCACCGGGGCGTAGCCCGCGCTCTTGCGCAGCCAGCGAAGCAGGTAGGGGGAGCTGGGGTGGCCGGAGCTTGCCGGAGCGGAGCTCGGGGCGGCGGCCAGGGCACGGCTTCGGCGGCGGAGGGGCTAGAGGGCGCCGGAAGAGCAAGGGAGAGGGGGGTTCGACGGTGGGGCTCACAGCGGACTTGCAGGACTTCTCGTTGTGGCCAGGGACGCGCTGGAGACGACGAAGCGGCGATGGCGATCTGCAGCGGCCGGAGGCGAAGACGATGGCGACGGCGGCTCCACAGGGCGTCCGGCGTCTTGTGGCTTGACGGAGAGGACGAGGGAGTCGTGGCGGAGCTCGTGGACTCTACGGAGGGGCGAGGGGACGGCGGGGAGCGCGTCGGCGGTGAGCTGCGGCGGCGGCAGCGCTTCGGGCGCGGGGAGAGGGAGAGGTCCAGGGGAGGAGGGAGAGCGAGAGAGAGTGGGAGAGGACCAGGGCGGCGCGTGGCGACGTTCGGGACGGCCAGGCGAAGAGGGGAGAGGGCAGGCAGGCAGCTGCCGTGGCGCGCATGCGCGCGGCGTGCGGCGACCACGCGCTCTGTCTCTCTGGCGCGAGGAGGGGGACGACTGGCGCTGGCCAGTCGGCTGGGCCAGCCCGTTGGGCCGCTGGGCTGCACAGTGCCTGGCTGCACAGGTAAGTGGCTCGGGTAAGGTTTTCCCCTTTTATTTCTTTTTCTATTTTTCTGACATTTGTTTTGATTTAATTAAAATACTAAATCATTTTATTACCTTATGCCAATTTTTGCAGGAGCTAACTATATTATTCCAGAGCTCCTCAGCAAATGGCATAATTTTTGGACATATATTATATATATGACATATATATATATATATCCAATGCAAATAATTATCGGATTAATCCAAATGGCCAAAATAAATATCCATGAGCTCCTAAAATATTTGTTTGAATTTTACCTCTAATATTTTCAGAGAGCAACATGAACATTTTCTTGGACCTTTTTGGAATTTTTTTTATTTGGGTCATTTTCAGAGATGATTCTGAGGGTTTCACAAATCCCCATTTCAAAATTAAATGGAATTTAAACATGATGCACAAATGACTAGCTAGCCTCGAGCATACCTGAATTAGGGATGTGACAACTCGCCCCCACTTGAAAAAATCTCGTCCCGAGATTCAGGGGTCGACGGAAAGAAAGCAGGGTACTCCAGTCGAAGACGATCTTCTCACTCCCAAGTAGCTTCTCTCTTGGAATGATGAGACCACTGAACCTTGAGAAACTTGATGTTCTGACGTCGAGTGACACGCTCTGCTTGATCAAGAATGCGAACCGGATACTCTCGATACGTGAGGTTATCTTGGAGATCAAGCGTTTCGTGGTCTACTCCGCGGATGGGATCCGAGAAGCAACGCCTAAGTTGAGAGACGTGGAAGACAACATGCACTCTGGAAAGATGTGGGGGTAGTTCCAACTGGTAGGCAACCTCTCCTCGTTTAGCGAGAATGCGAAAAGGACCAATGTAATGAGGAGCCAACTTGCCCTTGATACCGAAACGATGGGTACCCTTCATGGGAGTAACCCGAATATAAGCTTTGTCGCCAATTTCATAAGTCATATCCTTATGATGACGATCATACTGGCTCTTTTGATGAGACTGGGCTGTTTTCAAATTCTCACAAATGATGCGAACTTGCTCTTCTGCCTCCTAGATCATGTCCGGTCCAAAGAATTGTCTTTCACCGGTTTCTGACCAGTTCAAAGGTGTTCGACATCTTCGTCCGTAGAGAATCTCAAAAGGAGCTTTCTTGAGGCTGGATTGATAGCTATTGTTATAAGCAAACTCGGCGAAAGGAAGACATTTCTCCCAATCCATACCGAATGAGATAACGCAAGCTCTGAGCATGTCTTCGAGAATTTGGTTGACCCGTTCCACCTGACCACTCGACTGAGGGTGGAAAGCGGTACTGAAGGAAAGATGGGTTCCCATGGCAGTTTGGAAACTCTCCCAGAAATGAGAAGTGAAAAGACTACCACGGTCTGAATTGATCTCTAGTGGAACACCATGAAGTGATACTATTCGAGAAATATATAAGTCAGCGAGCTGACTAGCAGTGATACTCTCTCGAACAGGTAGGAAGTGAGCCACTTTGGAAAGACGATCAACGACTACGAAGATAGCGTTATTCCCTCTCTTGGTCCTGGGAAAGCCGGTGATGAAGTCCATACCAACTTTATCCCATTTCCATTCAGGAATAGCTAAAGGCTGAAGGGTGCCAGCAGGTCTCTGATGCTCTGCCTTAACGCGACGGCAAACGTCACAGTTAGCAATAAACTGAGCGATTTCTCTCTTCATCCTAGTCCACCAGAACCTCTGGCGTAGGTCCTGATACATCTTAGTACTACGAGATGAATCGTGAGAGGAGATTCATGCGCCTCCTTAAGAATAAATTGCCGAAGATGTTGCTTCTTGGGGACCACCAGGCGGTTCCCAAAGAAAACAACACCTCGATTATCTATAGAGAAACTACCAGCAATACCCTTGGCAATGTTTCTCTTGATCCGGGTAATCCCCATATCATGCTTCTGGGCTTCTATAATATGATCCACAAGAGTAGGTTTTGCCACCAAGGTAGAAAGGAATCCGTGAGGAGCAATGTGAAGATTGAGCTTACAGAATTCCTCATGGAGAAGTGGTTGGCCTTGCTGCAACATGAGATTGTTGCAATAGGATTTACGACTTAGCGCATTAGCCATGACATTGGCTTTGCCTAGGGTGTAGGTAATCCCTAGATCATAATCTGTGATCAACTCCAACCAACGTCTTTGCCTAAGGTTCAGATCCGGTTGGGTGAAGATATACTTGAGACTCTGGTGATCGGTGTAGATCTCGCAACGTTTACCAAGAAGGTAATGTCGCCAGGTCTTGAGTGCATAGACTACGGCTGCAAGCTCTAGATCATGTGTAGGATAATTATCCTCATGTGGATGCAACTGTCGAGATGCATAGGCAATCACATGACGATCCTGCATAAGAATGCAACCTAGTCCCTGTCGTGAGGCGTCGCAGTAGATAACAAAGTCCTTTGTGAAATCCGGTGGCACAAGTATGGGAGCAGAAGTCAGGCGTCTTTTCAGTTCCTGAAAACTATACTCACACTGTGGGGACCACTCAAACTTTTTATCTTTCTTGAGAAGTTCCGTGAGGGGTTTGGCTACTTTGGAGAAGTTTTCAACAAAGCGGCGGCAATAGCTGGCTAGACCAAGGAAACTCCTAACTTGTTTAACGGTTTTAGGTGGAGTCCAATCGAGAACGACCTTAACTCTCTCGGGATTGACAGCAATGCCCTTACCAGAGATTACGTGGCCTAGGTAGGTCACTTCTGGCAACCAAAATTCACACTTGGAGAACTTGGCATAAAGGCGGTGCTCTCTGAGTTTTTCTAATACAAGTCTAAGATGTTCGGCATGCTCTTCCTCGTTCTTCGAGTAAATAAGAATATCATCGAGGTAAACCACGACGAACTTATCTAAGTACTCCATGAAGATCGAGTTCATCAAGCGGGAGAAAGTGGCTGGGGCATTGGTTAGGCCGAAGGACATGACGGTGTACTCGTACTGGCCATAACGAGTGACAAAAGCCGTCTTAGGAATGTCCCCGTTTCTGATCTTAATTTGGTGGTAGCCTAACCTCAAATCCATCTTGGAGAAGACTGAGGATCCAGCGAGCTGATCATACAGGTCGTTGATCCTGGGAAGCGGATACTTGTTCTTTATCGTGACCAAATTAACGGGACGATAATCTACAACCATCCGGTCCGTACCATCCTTCTTCTTGACGAAGAGGACGGGGCAAGCCCAAGGAGAAGAACTAGGACGGATGAAACCCTTTTGCAAGGACTCATCAAGTTGTTTCTTAAGCTCGGCTAGTTCTAAGGGTGCCATCTTGTAAGGTCTTCTGGAGATTGGAGCAGTTCCTGGGATAAGATCTATGACGAACTCTACATCTCTGTCAGGTGGAACACCTGGCAGTTCTTCTGGAAAGACATCCGGAAAGTCACGGACTACCGGGATATCTTTAAGGTCTGGGAGAGGGCTGGCATTAAGAGAATAGAGCTGACGCTTCGCAACTCTGGTGGAGACAGTGACTATCCTGCCAGATGGGTGTGTAAGCTGAACAGACCTAGTGTAACAATCAATCTTGGCATAATGAGCTTTCATCCAGTCCATACCCAAGATGATGTTAATATCTGTAGACTTGAGGGCTACAAGTGAGGCAAGGAATACAAGTCTGTCAACAAGGATTTCGTTACCATGGCTTACACTAGAGGTTTGCCATTTGGATCCAGGAGTTTGGATGACTAGCGGAGAGGGCATATCACAAAATGACAGGTTGTGCAAGTTAGCATAGCTTTCAGAAATGAAGGAGTGAGATGCTCCAGTATCGAACAGAACCGATGCTGGATGACAATTGACAAGGAGTGTACCAAGAACGACATCTGGATCATCATGAGCGTCTTTAGCTGAGACGTGATGCACACGTCCACTTTCAGTGGGGGCTGACTTGACACTGATCATCTTGCGTGATGGTTTAACACAACCAACGGTCTTCTCGGGCTGGGGTGGAGCATAACTGGCCTGAGGGCAGTCACGTGCATAGTGTCCTGGCTTCCCGCATGTGAAGCAAGTCCATGAAGTTGGATGTGGACCCGCACTGACAAGCGGTCTACCAGTAGGCCTGGCTGGAGCATACGACTGAGCCGGGGAAGGCACCACATGGGATGGCCTCGGTGCATATCCGGAAGGAAGAGCGGAGTTTGGAACCCAAATCCGGCGCTTCTGAGAACTAGAACCGGAGGAAGATCCCAAATCACGGGTGTGCTTACGAGACTCCTCGTAAGTGAGTTGAGCTGTCTCTGCATGGATGGCCTTATTCACAAGAGCCCGGAATGTATCACAATGATGTAGGTGGAGATCACGATGCAACTTGGGGTTGAGACCCTTCCGGAACCTAGCCTGCTTCTTGGCATCCGTGGACACTTCTTCTATGGCATAGCGGGCGAGGTTCTCAAACTCTCTACTGTAAGCATCAACAGCCATCTTATCCTGGGTGAAACTACAGAACTCTTCTCTCTTGTGATCAATGAGGGCTTCAGGAATGTGATGCTCGCGAAAAGCCTTAGTGAAATCTCTCCAGGTAGGAATCTGGCCAGCTGGAAGCATAGCCTCATAGTTCTGCCACCAAAGACTAGCAGGACCTTCCAGGTGGTATGTGGCATAGGTGACCTTGTCATCTTCAGCTACGTTCGCGGAACGCAGCTTATGAGTGATGCTATGGAGCCAGTCATCTGCATCGAGTGGCTCGATGGAATGATGAAAGGTAGGTGGGTGCAAGCGGATGAAGTCATGAATGGTCGCAGACTTATTGGACCGATGTGCGGTGTTCTCCTCGATACGTGCCAACAAGCGGTTAGACTCACGCTTGTTCCTCTCCATCTCTAACATGAACTCTGTCAACGAAGGCGGGTCGGGAGGATCCTCGTCCCTACCATCTCCGTGGTTCTGGCTACGAGCAACAGAACTTTGCTTAACTGATGACATCCTGAGAAACGAAACCAAGGACGGAATCAGCATCATCTACAGGCTATAGAATGTAGGACAAGGAAATTAGTATCTCTCAAACTCCTAGGGAAATTCCGGCAGCATAACGGCAGTAAAATGCTCAGAATGAGACATCCTGCCAGAAATGGGGTAGAACAATAACTCAACATCACCACTCAAGGTTCTGGGATAGTACTAAACAGACTACACCGGAAGTACTCGAAAACTAGAATATGACTCTAATCAACCAATCCTATGGGACTACGGAGTGGTAACACGTGATCCTGATAGACGGAAGAGAAGCCTAGTTCCTTAACCCCGTTAGGAAAGATAGGATGACTCAGATCAGAAGGCCATGAGGTATAAGGAGTAAAAAGAGCCTTACGTTCCTTCCCACAATCAATTCCCTTACATAACTAAAGAATTTCTAGACTCAACTTCGACCAGTTTGGCTTGGTAATCCTACAGGCAGTCAGGCTCTGATACCAAAGCTGTCAGGACCCCGATCCTAAGTCACATCGATCTAGCATGTAACACCTCATATCACTTTGCGGCCTCACGCACGGTATTCCCACGGTGTTGCCTTACCATGCCCGGGACCGTTTGCGCCTTTTGGCACACGTATATGATAGTGTCGCTAGCATCCATATGACAGAGAACCCGGGCTGACATGGCTAGTTGTGAACCCAAAGTGGCTCTAACTTACAGGGACAGGCATACATGACCCAGCATCGAACGTGTCGGTCATCAGCGAGTGAATCCGGGCTGTAGCAACTGGGCTAGCAAGACTCCGGTAAACCGGGCTGTAGCGGGCTAACAAGACTCCGGTTTTCATCGCGTGACATTTCCCCGAAGGGACAGACACAGGAACGAAGAAGGACACATGCCGGCCAGCCTAAGTGTTCCGGAGCAGTAGCAAGCTACCAGGGCTCAGTGGAAGCACTAGGAGACATTTCCTGGTAAGAGAGGCTACTAAGGATAAACAACTAGATAGTAAGATCCCACACATAGCAATACACATTACACGTACGCATAACATGCAAGTATGTGTTGTACAGCATGGCATCACAGCATAACTCAACAACTCATATAGATAAAGCTCAAAGAGCCAACATAGCATTTATTGCAAACAGGGGTCACAGGACCCATCATACAGAGCATACAAGCAGCAAGCGGAAGCATTACATGTCTGGGTACAGACATCTACAAATGAAAAAGGCTGAAGAGCCTGACTATCTACAACATCCGATCAAGATCGTAGCTGAGGTACAAGCTACTCGTCGAAGTCCACGAGAACACTAGTAAGACCGAAGTCTTCGCTGCAAAAACATAAATAAAGCAACATGAGTACAAAGGTACTCAGCAAGACTTACATCAGATCCTACCATACATGCATTTGTATCAAGAGGGTAATGTGGGGTTTAGTTGCAGCAAGCCAGCTTTGACTCTGTGGCTATCCTGTTCCACGACTACCAGAACTTCTTTGAGGTGATATGACGCACACGAGTCCACTAATCACCACACAATACACTACCATGGATTCATCCCCGTCTCCCTACGGGAAGGCCATCCATAGCACTCACACTTGTCTTGAGCATTTTAGAGTATCCACTTCAAATTGTCTATGTACCATGTAAGCATCCAAGAGATCCATAACCGCGGACCCGGTTATTCGAATAGATCATGTTAACCCTGCAGGGGTGTACTTCTTCACACACGCTTTCGCCACTTACCGCCATGTACACGTCATGTATCTCGGCAACCTTCAAGCGGAAGCCTGGCGAGGGTGTCGGCCACGACCTGACTAACCACACAAGACTCTAGTCTAGGTTTATCGCCTATTAGGGTTCCATCTGCAAGGAGATCCGACCGGGGTGTCGCTCACGGCCCCAAACGATGTGAGCAGGGTTCCCAAGCCCACCATCCGGGTGCCACTTGGTACACCGTGCCACCTGTGCCTAGTCTGTCCCAAGCCCACCCTGCCGGGTGCCACTCGGTAGAAAAATAGCACTACCTACAAACACCAGAAACTAGTTGCGACTCCTGGACAGAGATCAAGTTGGTTAATAAGTCGAGAGGGGTCGAGTTACCGGAACCCAATGTGTGGTAGTATCGAGTCATTGGACAACATACATAGAACTCAGTGCTTAAGGACGGTTCCAGTGAGACAACCCACCATGTACTCCTACATGGCCTCTCACCGCTACCTTTACCAAATCGTGTTCACACACTTAACTCTCAGCACCAGAACATATCATAACACTCCAATTTATTCCCAATGAATCAGACCTGACACAACTCTAAGCAATAGCAGGCATAGCATGGTAGGAACACAACAATGGCTTCAATCAACTCCTACACATGCTAGTGTGTTTCAACTATTTACTGTGGCAATGACAGGTCATGCAGAGGAATGGGTTCAACTACTGCAGCACAAAGTAGCAGATGAATCGTTGTTGTCCTAATGCAATAACTGAGAGCAGGAGCGAGAGAGTAGGATTGTATCGGAATGAACAAGGGGGTTTGCTTGCCTGGTAGATCAACAAGGGGGCACTGCTCCTCAGACAGGTACTCTGGAACGGCTCCGGAGCAGGACCTATCGAGAAGGAACGGTGCCGGCAATCAATACACAATTATATGCAACAATATGATGCATGAACATGGCATGTAGATGTGATGCTGTTTGAGCTAATGCAACTCGCATTCAAATTGAATGAAGTCCATTTGAACCAAAGGTTCAAATGCAACTTCAAAATAAGCTCTTATAAATGCCATTCATGTGTTTTCACCTATACAGCAAGTATAAGTTGTTTTATCATGCATGAAACTGGTACAGATGGATAGATTGCATTTTTCTGATAATTTTTCATATATAATTTATTTCAATCTGAGCTACGGTTGAATTGATATGATTTTTTGAAGTTTTGAACATTTTCTGGAATTTCCTGATTTATTTTAATTCTAGAAAATATATTATTGCGCCAGCATGACGTCAGCACGACGTCAGCAGGTTAACCGGGGCTGACCAGGGTCAAACCTGACGTGTGGGGTCCACACGTCAGTGTCACAGTTAGTTAACAGGGGGGGTTATTTCTAATCTAACTTAGATTAGTGGCGCTGGGGCCCACTGTCAGTGTCTCAAGGTTAACTAAGTGGTGATTAGCTTAAGCTAATCACCTGGCAGGTCGGGCCCACACGTCAGGCCGGCGAGGTTAACACCGGCGACCTCTGGACGCGGCGGCGTCCGTGTTACAGGCCACGGGGGTGGCGACTAAGGGCACCGGGGCGTAGCCCGGGCTCTTGCGCAGCCAACGAAGCATGTAGGGGAGCTGGGGTGGCCGGAGCTCGCCGGAGCGGAGCTCGGGGCGGCGGCCGGGGCACGGCTTCGGCGGCGGAGGGGCTAGAGGGTGCCGGAAGAGCAGGGGAGAGGGGGGTTCGACGGCGGGGCTCACAGCGGACTTGCAGGGCTACTCGTTGTGGCCGGGGACGCGCTGGAGACGACGAAGCGGCGATGGCGATCTGCGGCGGCCGGAGGCGAAGACAATGGCGACGGCGGCTCCACAGGGCGTCCGGCGTCTTGTGGCTTGACGGAGAGGACGAGGGAGTCGTGGCGGAGCTCGTGGACTCTACGGAGGGGCGAGGGGACGGCGGGGAGCGCGTCGGCAGTGAGCTGCTGCGGCGGCAGCGCTTCGGGCGCGGGGAGAGGGAGAGGTCCAGGGGAGGAGGGAGAGTGAGAGAGAGTGGGAGAGGACCGGGGCGGCGCGTGGCGACGTTCGGGACGGCCAGGCGAAGAGGGGAGAGGGCAGGCAGGCAGCTGCCATGGCGCGCATGCGCGCGGCGTGCGGCGACCACGCGCTCTTTCCCTCTGGCGCGAGGAGGGGGACGACTGGCGCTGGCCAGTCGGCTGGGCCAGCCCGTTGGGCCGCTGGGCTGCACAGTGCCTAGCTGCACAGGTAAGTGGCCCGGGTAAGGTTTTCCCCTTTTATTTCTTTTTCTATTTTTCTGACATTTGTTTTGATTTAATTAAAATACTAAATCATTTTATTACCTTATGCCAATTTTTGCAGGATCTAACTATATTATTCCAGAGCTCCTCAGCAAATGGCATAATTTTTGGACATACATTATATATGTGACATATATATATCCAATGCAAATAATTATCACATTAATCCAAATGGCCAAAATAAATATCCATGAGCTCCTAAAATATTTGTTTGAATTTTACCTCTGACCAATATTTTCAGAGAGCAACATGAACATTTTCTTGGACCTTTTTGGAACAATTTTTATTTGGGTCATTTTCAGAGATGATTCTGAGGGTTTCATAAATCCCCATTTCAAAATTAAATGGAATTTAAACATGATGCACAAATGACTAGCTAGCCTCGAGCATACCAGAATTAGGGATGTGACAATACGTCTCCAACGTATCTATAATTTTTGATTGTTCCATGCTATTATATTACCCCTTTTGGATGTTTATGGGCTTTATTTTACACATTTATATCATTTTTGGGACTAACCTACTAACCGGAGGCCCAGCCCATATTGCTGTTTTTTGCCTATTTCAGTATTTCGAAGAAAAGGAATATCAAACGGAGTTCAAACGGAATGAAACCTTCGGGAGCGTGATTTTTGGAACGAACGTGATCCGGAGAGCTTGGAGTGCAAGTCAATAAGCACCCGAGGCCCCCACGAGATAGGAGGCCGTGCCCCCCTGTAGGGCGCGCCCCTGTCTCGTGGGCCCCTCGGGCGGCCACCGACATACTTCTTCCTCCTATATATACCTACGTACCCCGAAAACATCCAGGGGCACCACGAAACACAATTTCCACCGCCGTAACCTTCTGTATCCGCGAGATCCCATCTTGGAGCCTTCGCCGGCACTCTGCCGGAGGGGGAATCGACCACGGAGGGCTTCTACATCAACATCCTTGCCCCTCCGATGAGTTGTGAGTAGTTTACCACAGACCTACGGGTCCATAGTTATTAGCTAGATGGCTTCTTCTCTCTTTTTGGATCTCAATACAATGTTCTCCCCCTCTCTTGTGGAGATCTATTCGATGTAAACTCTTTTTGCGGTGTGTTTGTCGAGATCCGATGAATTGTGGTTTTATGATCAAGTTTATCTATGAATAATATTTGAATCTTCTCTGAATTCTTTTATGTATGATTGAGTTATCTTTGCAAGTCTCTTCGAATTATTAGTTTGGTTTGGCCTACTAGATTGGTCTTTCTTGCCATGGGAGAAGTGCTTAGCTTTGGGTTCAATCTTGTGGTGTCCTTACCCAGTGACAGAAAGGGTTACAAGGCACGTATTGTATTGTTGCCATCGAGGATAACAAGATGGGGTTTATATCATATTGCATGAGTTTATCCCTCTACATCATGTCATTTTGCTTAATGCATTACTCTGTTCTTATGAACTTAATACTCTAGATGCATGCTGCATAGCGGTCGATGTGTGGAGTAATGGTAGTAGATGCAGGCAGGAGTCGGTCTACTTGTTATGGACGTGATGCCTATATACATGATCATGCCTAGAGAATCTCATAACTATGCGCTTTTCTATCAATTGCTCGACGGTAATTTGTTCACCCACCGTAATACTTATGCTATCTTGAGAGAAGTCTCTAGTGAAACCTATGGCCCCGGGGTCTATCTCTTATCATATTTGCTTTCAATCTACTTTTATTTGCATCTTTACTTTTTGCATCTATATTATAAAATACCAAAAATATATTTATCTTATCTTACTATCTTTATTAGATATCACTTTCGCAATTGGCCGTGAAGGGATTGACAACCCCTTTATTGCGTTGGTTGCGAGTTCTCAGTTTGTCTGTGTAGGTGCATGGGACTTTTGAGGAGCCTCCTACTGGATTGATACCTTGGTTCTCAAAACTGAGGGAAATACTTATGCTACACTTGCTGCATCACCCTCTCCTCTTCGAGGAAAACCAACATAAGCTCAAGACGTAGCAATCAGTGATCAGATGGCACATGCATAGTACTTGTACTTTCTGCGCATTTCGCAAACTCTCTCAGCCGTATATTGCAAAAACATTCAAACCTCCTATTGTGGGCCGTTAGTCCGTGAACTCATATCACCATAGAATCTACGGTGCGGGAGCACCTCATATTCTCTCGTGCGAGAAAACATAAGGTGCTATTGCAGCTGGGGTGCTACGGTGGTACGAGCTTCCAGGTCGTTTGATCTGAGATCCGATGGCATCTGAGCAGTCTTTGTGCTTGTAAGCAGTTGCCGAACTCTTTAGGGGCCTTTCTGCAAAAAACCATTTGAACCACCGAGGAGGTGTTGGGTCACAAATCCAACGGCTCTGAAGAGCTTGTATCACCAAAACATCTAAGGTGTGGTAGCACATGATATTCTTACATACAGGAGAATATGATGGCCTCCTTCATCTTAGATGCTACGGTGATACAAGCTTCGAGGTCGTTGGATATGGGATCCAAGGGCATCTGAGTAGTTTTTGTACAAATTGTGTGCAATTCTCAAACTCATCAAGGTTTCCTGTAAAAATATTAAGACATCATGTGAGCTGCTATATCTCAGATCTACAAGCTCCAAGCAACTCGTATCGGCATATAGCATCTAAGGTATGGGGGCACATGATATTTTCCCGGTGAGGAGGGGTGGGGGCTGCACAACCAATCAGTGGTTGGGAGGGTGGGGACAAATATAATCTAAACAACCCTAAACAGAGCTTCACAATTTTATCTAAGGTCGAGGGGTTGACCCCCGACAATCATAGCTCCGCTAAACACAACATTTGCATGTACTATAGTACTAGACTTAATATTCATGTTTCAGTTTCATGTTCATTTTAAATATTGAACTGAGGACCATGCATGTCTTACATTTTACTCCCTTCCTTCCTAAATATTAGTCTTTTTAGAGATTTCAAATGGACTGGCACATACAGATGTATATAGACATATTTTAGTGTAGATTCACTCATTTTGCTCCGTATGTAGTCACTTGTTGAAATCTCTAAAAGACCAATATTTAGGAATAGAAGAGTATTTTTGAATTCATGTCATACATGCATGGTTTGGAAAAATAGATGCACTATACTTATTGGATTGTTGTTGTGTTCGTGCGTGTGTGTCTCTCTGTGTGTGTGTGTGGTCATATGCTTTATACATGCAAAGTTTTCTAACCTCCATATTGTTCATCTTTTAAAGTTGAATTTGCATTGAAAAACTTACTAGGGATACCATGAAATGTGAAATCCACGTTGAGATCACTATATCACAAACTCACTCTAATTCAACAACTTGTCATAAATCAATTACCACGTTGAGATTAGTATTTGCAAGGAAAATACGGGCATTGTAATACACATAGATTCGTGCGGCAATTTAAAAGGTTCCTTTCGTATTCTCGAATGGTAGGACCCTACGGCGTACCAGCCAGACCTTGGCTCGTGTTGATCCTAAAAAATAAAAAATAAAATAAAAAAAGGGCTCGTGTCCTTTTGGTGGCGTGCGTGGTACGCACATTAGGCAACCCCAACCAGTCGAGCCTCAGCGTTTCGAGTCAAAATATCTGGTGGCTAGAATTCCAGCCCTAGGAAATTTCCCTCATGTCCCCGATCCATAATGACTACTGATGAACAACGGAGGGATGCTTTAGTAACTAGACAACGTTACCTACCGTGCCGAGCACGGTTCAGTTCCCTCGGTCGCTGCTCACCAAGGTCACCCGTCAACTGCATTGCCTAGTACTACTACTACTACACCAGCATGAGCACATAATTGAGCTTGTTTGTTCGTGCCTAGTACTTGAGTTAATATATCAGGAAATGCACTGGTACGAAGGTATTATCCTTTTACTCTGCATATATAACTTGTCTGAAGTCTAACTAAGCAAAATGTTTGACCAAATCCTTTCTTAAGAAATAAAACAGGACAGATGTATGGCTTGAAAATTTATTGCGTGATGCAGGTTATGATATTGTTTTGAATCCTGGATCTTAAATTTCAGAAAATCCAAAAGTGACCATAAATTCTTGAAACTGAGCATGGTCACGTGATATGGCACAAATATGACTTCATAATTTTTTCTTCAATTTGAGACAAGCTGCTTATGAAAAGTTGCACAAATGAAGAGCCAAGGTATTTTGGAACAAAGATCTGTCACGTTAAGGCGAACGCTTTCACTATTGAAACCGTGGGCATTTACGTGCCGCCACGAGTCCCGCTTCTCATCGGCAGGTGTTGTCCGAGCAAGCGTGTGAGTCGACGGGAGGCGTGCGAGCAGACCGCTGCGCCGGCTGACAGGGAGGCGTGCGAGCAGACCGCTGTGCAGGCTCACCGGGAGGCGAGCCCTTAGACCAGGCTCCGCCGCCCACCTTCGTCCCAACTGCTCCCACTTTTAATGTCGCCGGCGCCGCAGTTTAAAATCAACCCCGCACTACCCGGTATCGCTACAATCTTCTCTCTTCCTCTCCGATTCTCCTGTCGTCTACCTCCAACTGGCCTGACCTAAACGTACGCCATGCCACATCATGATGGTCTGCCCTTAGTCTTCCAGTTTCCCGAGGAAGACACCTAGCCGGAGTGTTAAGAACATAAGGCGCTTTGGGACGAGCTTGAACTGGCCTTGCGGAAAGACGCCACGCCTGTCCCCGCTCCTGTTCCGGCTCCCGTCGCCCCGACTGCACCAGCGCCCATCCCCATGGCATTGATGGACTGGGAGCCGCACATTGTCGCCGAGCTTGATGCCACGGGGTTGCACGAGGTCCCCGCCGACTTTCACGCGCCCGTGCACCTGCCTGCGCGTGCACTGACGCGCACGCCCATGCACCTGCCAGCGCATGCGCCTGCGCGTGCACTGACGTGCATGCCCGTGCTGGTGGCCGTGCACACAGATGTCTCTGCCGCGCCGTTGACAGTGCCTGTCCCCGCGCGGGTGCTAGTACCCCCCTCAACGGTATGGATGGCCGCCGTCGACCGCTTCCTTGCACCAACGTCAGTCGCCTCCTCCCGCCAATTGACTCGCTCCGAAGTCCAGAACATTTTGGCCTTCCCTGAAGCTAGGCCAACGTCCAGGAGTACACCAACAACGGCGCAAGACGCCGCCATCATCGTCGGTCACTTGGCCCGACGACACATAGAGCATGGCAGAGGAGCCGCTTCCCACCGTAAGACGCCGCCGCCGCCGCTGCGTAATCTAAATTTGCCATGAAAAACGTTCGGATTGCCATGCTTAAAATCTGAACATTTATCATTTTCGTTTATTTTATATCGATCGCCGTATAATTTAAAGTCGGAGTCAGACTGAACAAAATCTATGGTTTGATCGATTGAATGTTCTGCTAGAGCCGTATCAAATTAAATATAAAACGTTATCAAGCCACATGTATTCCTTGTCATCCAACGACCTAGACTGCTTCAATGTCGAGCACTCAACACGTTTAGCGTGTAGTTAATTTCATACCAAAAATAGTGCTAATCACATAATAACGCGCACATAATATGCTAGTTAATATCCGCATGCACTTAATATACTTTCAAATTAACGTGCATTCCACGTACACACTGACTACTGCTGCTAGTATGTGAAACTGGTGCCGTAACTTGTGAATGCGTCCAGATATGGTCAACGACAACATCGCCCGCGAGTTCTTCGTGTTTTCCCGTGCATCTAAACGCAGAAGGGAAGGAGAGAGAGAGAGCACACATGGAACCCACCAGTAAGTGAAGGTGAATAGTACTAAAAATAATATTACATGTTATCCATTAAATAGGTTGTGCTAATATAAAAACATTATGTGAACAAAGGGGGGGTACAACAAACATTGATGTTCTACGTATGTTGCCTATTGACGTGCGGCTTGAAGGCCCTGGTCGCATGTTCGATCCTCGTCCTTTATTTTTTAATTTGTATATGGGTCCAAATTTGTTTCATGACATGTGGGCCCCTCGGTGTGTAGTTTGTAGAACTTTAATTTGTGGGTCGAAATTTGTTCCATTCGAAGTGGACTATCGGTGTGTAGTTTTTTAGCTTATTTATAATAGTTAAAGAGAACAATAGAGTTTTTTGCAATAATACCATGGTGCAACGTTGAAGGCGAGAAAGGACGTGCGAGAGAGCGATGACTGAGCCAGAGGGAAATCAACTAGGGAAGTTGCGGGGGTTGCAACGGTGTTTGGAGTAGTTGTGGGCCGAATGCTACGAAAATATAATCTAAACCGACCAGAATAAATGCCTACACAAATTAATCCAAGGTTGGAGTGCCCCTCGCAATGTAAATAGCTCCGGCTTTGCGAGGGATGGAGAGGCAGTAGCTTCAATGCGTGGAAGATACGGTGTGAGAAAGCGAGGTCAATCGAGAGACATATAGATAGAGAGACAAAGTGAGTGTGGTCCGACATTCATTGAACAAATATATATGCTCTGGAGAGATATTGTCCGATTGAGCTTTTGGCAAGGGTGAGGGCTGTAAGATAGAGCTTGAGAGATGATCCAGTCACAGACGTGTAGATATATTTTGTGCGTGGGAGGAAGCAAGGTCAATTGATCACATAGGGTCGTCGTGCGATCGAAAGAGTGAGACGGGTTGGAGAGAGTGACCTAGATAGACAATGCGCGTGAGAGAGTATACAATGTGAATAGGTCGAATTGGGCTCAAACATGGTGATATATCGCTTTTGTCCGAGAAAGAGTGAGGTCAATAGAGACATACAAAGAGAGAGAGAGGGGATATATATATAGAGAGAGAGAGAGAGAGAGATTGAGCGAGTGTGGCCCGACATGAAGTCGAAAGTGGGGGTGGCTTGGATGGACTGACCTAGATAGACAATGTGCGTGAGAGACTATAGAGTGTGTCGATCGAGACCCGAACAGGGAGATATATCATTTGTGTGTGTGAAATAAAATGAGGTTAAATGAGACTCAGATAAAGAGATCGAGATTGAGCAAGTGTGGCCCGCCGTGCGGAAGAAAGAGTGAGAGAGTCTCGAGGGAGTGACCAGATAGACAACGTGCGATTGTGTGCATGAGAGGTTGGGGGGGGCTCGATAGGCAATGCATGTATTTAGCGCGAGAGGGTGAGAGGGAGAGAGGGAGAGAGAGAGAGCTCGACATGGGGTGCAATGGCGGGTGTGTGAGGTAAATACATTTGGTAACAGAGTGGAAAAAGGGGGTTGTGTAGTTGAGAGAGTTAGAGATCGAAACATGGAGAGAAAGAATGAACGTGTGTTGGAAACCGATAGCTTACTAAGGTGGTTAGGAGAGGAAGATTGACCAATACAGGAAGTTTGTAGCGTGTGTGCGGGAGGGGGGGGGGGCTAAAAATAACATTTGAATGTAGATAGTACAAGACTTAATATCGATGTTTCAATTCAGTGTACATTGTAAGATTTGAACTGAGGACCATGCATATGGGTAATTATTTCAAATTCGTGCCATACTAGGTTTCGAAAAGCTGACATTGACTTGATTTGTTATGCTATTTTGTAGGTCATATGTTTGAATCCATCCAAAAGTTTTCTCACTACCATGGTGTTCATCATATACATATGAATTTGTATTAAAAAGGTAGCATGGATACAGTGAAATGCGAAATCCATGTTAGAATTGGAGATCGCTACGTGACACACACTCTAATTCAAATAACTAATTATGTGACACACTCTAATCCATGTTAGCGTGGATACCGTTTCGATTTTTTTTGCAAATAACTTCTCATTAATTAATTTATAGTACTCCCTCTATTCACTTTTATAAGACCTTGAAGACATTTCAGACAATGTGCAAAACAGTTCATTTTAAGTTGTCTGAAATGACTTACAAAAGTGAACGGAGGGAGTATCTCGTTTCGAATGACTAATTATTGCAAGGAAAACACGGGCATATGGTAATACATACAGTTTCGTTTGCAAATGAAAGAAGATTCGTTTTGCGTTCTCAAATGTAGGCACACTAGGCAGACAAGGGTCGTGTCGTGGTGGTCGCGTGTGTCGGACGGACGCGTAGCACCCAGCCACCCACCCCCTCCCTCCCTCCCCCCTCTCCCCCCAAAAAGGATGACGACAAAATAAGTTCGCGCTTCCACGTTTCGGATTGAAATATCTGGCAGCCCCAATTCCAGCCCTGCAAAATCTCCCTTCTCCACTGCCCCCTTCCGCACCCAGATTACTCAAATCCCTAATTCGCCGCCAACCCAAGCAAAGTTGAATCGCCCCTCATCTCATCTCTTTCCCCACCTCTGTGCCGGACAACGTCGATGAAGACGACGGTCGCGCTTCACCACCGCACTGGAGCTACCTCATCTACGCCCTCGTCCACCGCACAGAGTGGTCCACCGACAACGTCGGCCGCCGCAACCGACGTGCCTCACAGACACCGACTTCCACCGCATCAGGTGCGCTTCACCGACGCCATCTCCTAGCTCACCGGGGCTAGTTTACCGAGCACATTGTCGCATCTCCGCCCCCAAGGCCGTTGGGGCTTCACCAACGGTCTCATCCACCGCATCGTAGCACTCTACTACCACTCAAGATCTGCATCTGTGCGCGGCCAGCCAACGCCAGCGCATCACCCTCAACGGCTCTGAAGTGACCCACACTCTAGCTAGGCGAGCATGCCCAAACGCCTGCCCAAACTAGGTATCCACACATCACTCCCTTGTGCACTGTTCCGACGATGTTTGGATATCCTTTCACTGCTCTCTTAGCTTACACGCCTATGCAACTCTGACTTTAACTCTTATTTCTTCTGGAGATATCATCTGAAACAAGCAAATCCATTTTTTAGCGAAGCATGACGGTGCTACGGGATCTGGTACACATCTTGCACACCCGTATAACCTTGTAAGTATCTGTCCTCCGGTACAACATCAAGGTTGATTCCTCTTATTTGATCAACCATTCGCCGTGTCAAAAATGCAGAGGGTGATGCAAGGAGCACAAGGCCTGCACATCCAAGGAAGTGGTAACATGGACTTGTACATGGAACATCCCAAGCGCAAGCAGAGCTGCAGTGAGCCTGTATAACGAGCTAGCGTAAGTCCCTGCATTTTGTTTAATTCATACTGGCATTTGTGTATAATTTGTGTGCAGTGGCGGATCCACGAATTCAAGTTACCAGGGGCGAACATTTAACTTAAAAAATACGAAGGCACTTGCACTCCGGAAATCAACATAACTTTAGAAATGTGAAGCTACATGCACTTTGAAAACCAGCTAATGATCCAAAGTAGTTCAGATTATAAACACTAAATGATGCAAGCACCAAAAAACACAAAATGCAACATGGTGTACAAGGACTACAAACATGGTCTGTACCTGCTTGAATTATTCGTTCTCTGGCTGAAAATATCAAAGTGTAATTGCACCTATAACCAGTGCGCAAACTACATATCAATATATCTATCCTGCACAAGTATGCCAATAGTTTCAAACAACAGATTAGAAAAGTATTTATGCTATGTTGTCATGATACGGGGACTTTCTGGTAGATGGCCTCGACGTTTCCTCAAGCTATGAAAATGCACTATAATTTACTTGTCATCAATGCCTGCAAATCTCTATGTCTCTCTCAACGTAGCAGATCATCATTAGACACTAAATCCTTCAATGAGCTTGCAAATTCTTGCATTAGATTCCTCATTAGACACTATATGTTTCATCACCAGGAGCATGTAAAATGTTTGCATCAAATCCTTCATTAGCAGTCTGTTCATTAGACACTTCAGGCTCAAGAACAACATGAGCTTGTATGTTTGCACCGTAAACTTGATTAGATACATCAGATTCAGTATTGATTGGGGGAGTTATAAAATAAGTAGAAATTGGTTTCATTTTCTCATAGATTCCCTACATACAAGCAGTTTTACAACACCGTTTGGTTTAACTATTGGCCAGAAATTGAAGAGTTGAATTAGATATAATCAGGGATGTGATGTACCTGCTCGTTGCACATGCTACTCTTGCAAGCTGCGACTGTCCGTTTACGCAAGCTCGATGCCATGCCCGTGCTGCCGCCGCCTCCTCCCGCGGAGGCTACACCCAGGATTGGATCTTCATCTTCTTATCCTTCCATTCTCTTGAAGCCTGGTGACCACCCTCCAACGAGGGCACGAGGAAGTGCTGTGTCGGTCTGTCCAGCAGCGGCTAGGTTAGGAGTGAACCAGACTGGAGGCTGGAGCGAATTGGGATTTTTCCTGTCGTCGATCGATATGGGAGGCGCTCGTTTGGGCCGCGAGCCTCCTATAGGGCCTGCCTTGCACTTATGTTATTGGCCCATCCAAATTGAAACATTTTTCTTTGTTTTTTACATTGCCTGCTCGTGCGTTGGGATGAACAAAACTAGCCCGGGCCAACCTGGATGACTCAAACTAGGTGCACACTTTCCAGCCACCCGAGGTGGCCGCCTATACCAGCCCCTATGGTGGCGTCGCCCCTTTTTGCGTGTATGATTGAGGTAGTGAAAAATATTCCAGTGGCGCTTTTGATTTACCCACAGAATGGTTGAATTGCTTGTTTCTATGAACTGAGTTCGCCCATAATGTGAAGGATGCCAGTCTTTTCATCCTATTGTAGATTGCTTAGATCTCAATATGCCAAAAGTAATCGCATGAAATATACAGTAAAAGCCAGTGTGATGTGTGTGGCTACAACTAGTCTGACTACAGTCCTCATATAGCATATCAAGGATGCACCATCTTACCAGATTAACCATTCAACTTACCAATGCAGTGTGGGAAGAAAGAAGTATTGGGACTACGTATCCAAGAAATTGATGCCATGGACTCCTTCGTACAACCTTGTAAGCGAAAAAGAAGTTGCAGGGTGCCTATACAAAGAACTAGCGTAAGTTAAGTTACCTGCTTCTCAGAATTTTAGTTAGCCACTTATTGCAAAATTGTTCAATTATGTTGCTTGGCTTAATTTAGTTTGCTACTGATTACATAATGCCACAGCCTGTTAATCCTATTATAGACTGCGCCTATCTATGTGTCTGATACTTACTATTAAGAATTACCTGTTTGCCTGAACATAAATAGCTACTTGTTTGTTTAACTGCTTTGCTGCTGCAACAATGGGTTACAATGATGTTAATAACTGCTTTTCAGCATCCAATTGAATCTCTTTGATTCCTTGTTTGTTTAACTGGTTTGCTGTTATAACTCCCAGTTGAGATGTTTTGCTAACTTCAACTTTTCTGAATCCAATCGGAACTTTAATGGCAAAACAGGTTAGCCCGAGATCAAAGAGCGAGGTCCCCATGGATGTTGTATCATCCCATAGCAGTGGCACCGGCCCAATTGTGCATTATGAATTGCCAACTGCTGATGCTCTAGAGGCTAAACTAGTGGTAGAAAGAGATTCTGCTTCTGCACTTAGAGATGAAGTTGACATGTTGAGGAAGCAAACATCACAATCACAAGCAGTACTCAAGACAAGCATTAAATATTTGGTGGATTTCAAAACGAAGCAAGCTGAGACTGACCACATTGTTAAGGTCCTGAAGGAAAAAAGGAAATTAAATTCCCACTTGGTAAATCATAGGTGAAATGTTCTTTCCATCATTGAATAACCTTTGTGTTGTTTGTTCATGTAATCAATCAAACCATTTGTTTTAGAGATCATGTAATAATTGTTTTTTTTGTTTTTTGGTTTGTAATTTTTTTTTGAGCACAAGTCTGTATTAATTGATAAGACTCGGAGACATTTCATTTTGATTGCTGTGCTAGACCTACAAATATGCCAATCGGGCTGAATGTGCATTCAACAATAATAGTATATATGGACCATAAGTGGCACACATCGGAAAGGGCCAAGATGCTGTAGTAGCTTGGCTAAAAAAAGGATGTTGTTGTAGAAAAAAAAAGTACAGCGGCCTGGCTTACGTATGTTAGTTGATATTATTGATCCATATACTCTATAAGTGTTTACATGTCTGTTAGTTCTGTACATTCTTGGTTGATTGACTCGGTATTTGAATCTTGATACATCGCTTGTGTACATATCTAAATGGGAGTACACATTATGCTGCGTGTGACATTTGAGTTGGACATGAAGTGTTCCAAATATTCGAATTCACCTTAAACTGGATTCTAGCTTCTGAATTTGAGTATCGGCACTTGTAAACCATATTCATACATGACAGTGGAATACATCTTTGTCGTCCTTTTGAACATATATAAAAACACATATAATGATTTATAAAGATTCGTATAGGAATACAAAATGGATTCGAATTTAGTTGCCAGGGTAAACGTGGATGCTTATTGTCCCAAAATTCGAAAGAAGCGGCAAAATGTCCACTCCCGTGTCAGCTGCCCGAAGCCAAGTGTTTGGGAGATGGAAATTACTGTCTACCCATTACACAGACAATCCATCAGCCCGACTTCCACTGCTCTAAATAGAGGTAGGTTAGTAACTTCAATTAGACGTGACACGACCGCCTCTGAGCCCATTCCGACATGGTGGGCGCCAAACATGGGTGGCAAAACACATTTGATTCAAGCTCGTCCGAAAGACCTCTGTTTCTCCCTCCATTTCCCCATTCATACACGGTGGGCGGCAAAACAAACTCGACTCGGCCGAAATCGATGTAGGCAAATATTTTCAATAGGGGCAAGTTTGTAACTTCACTCAGACGTGACATAACTGCCCTACCTGTCAGCCCCGTTCATACACCGTGGGCGCCAACCATGGGCGCCAACCACCCTCTCCTCGCCCGAAATCGCTCTGGGCAAATATTGGTGAGATGAGAGATTACCGTCCTATCCCCAACCGATGAGACTTCCAAATTTTAAACGAGGGCTAAGTTCGTAACTTTCCCATATTTGAGACATGCGCGTCCCAAAAACATGGTTCCCCATGCCTCTCCCTCCATTTTCCCATTCATACACTATCAATGCTAGAACACCATCCCCACACCAGCCTCCGTCCGCCACCCCATCCATCGCCGCCATCCTCCACCCCATCCATCACCGCCGTCCTCCACCACATCCATCGCCACCATCCTCCACCATGCCGGAGCGCCTACCAAGACCGCGTAGTCCACTGCTAGAGATGGACGTTTCTCATCCACGACGACGGACCAATAGCCTTGCATCGCGTCCTCTCGCTTCATTGGCGCCGTCGTCTTCTTTGCCGGGGCCGCTCACACGACCTTCTCTTCCACCGCAACGGGACTTATCCCCCGATGCACCCGTCTACCATTGCAGATCTGCTTCAACGCCACCGACAACCATCACACCCCCGATGCCTACACGACGCTGCAAGAGAGGCGGTACTTCATATCTCCTCAACTTTTTGATCTCAACCAGAAAATAGATCTTAACTTGGTTACTCTACTTTCTTTTCAGCTCTTAGAATTTAGTTCTTAGTTCGAAGAAAACAATGGATGCTAAATATAATTTCTCTGGTTTGCAACTTCAAATCTGCCATGGCACAGTCATAATACGGTTTATTGATCATGCTTAGGGTTTAATTGATCATGTTGGTTCCGTGGTGGTTTCTTTAATAGAAATCGGAGGGGAAACCCTCTTTTGCTAAAAAATATATGCTTAGAGTTCCCCCTTTTATGATCACTATACGATCAGAATACGTGCTTCATGTGATAATAGCACTGCTCCACCCATCAAGCTAAACAAGCTTAGTTGTTCAAATACGAATCTGATATTATTAAAACAGAGTCGTTTAATTGGTCAGCTAAATGTTCCTAAATTTGTTTCGAAAATGAATGTTCGCCGCTCGGGTGTGTATCTCTACAGGGTGCCCACGGTGGGCCGGCCCACCCTGGGATTTTGGGCCGTCCTAGGCCCCGATTCGCCTCTGTTCTGCTGCGTGCTTCCGATCTCTACTCGCCCCCAGCCGCCTGCCTCGCCGGTGACTTGCCGTCCCCGAACGGCATGACTCTAGGAGGAGACGCCAGACTAATATGAGGTCAGGAGCGCCACCGCTGCCCGGGCGCGCCATCAGCGCCACCTTCCCAGTCCGTTCAGGGCTCAGGCGTGCAGCAACCACCAAGCCAACCCGATTTATCCTAAGATACGTCCTCAACACTCAACAACCACTCCTCATCACCCATTTTCTAATTGATTCATTACTCATTAGGCAGGACTGTCATTAGGGTTTGTTGTGTGCTCAGTTCTACCTACACTTAATGGTTCAAATGTATTTCGGTAATCTTTAGTACCTGTAAAGTTCACAGGTTTTTCATAATTCCGGCCCTCGGAACAGACACTAGTCATTTTGGATTGTTGGTCGTATTGACATTGACCCAGATTACTACTGCAAGCTAGGTTTGTTGACAATTTTACTTGTCTTTCTTACTCATTCGATATAATATCCAATTATTCACGTCGATTAGTTGCAAACAATAAGTGCTAGACAAACTTCTTGATTCAGATTTTGGACGGTCTCTTACTGCAGTTACAATTTTGCATACTTGTCCTAGTAAGCTCACAAGTAAATGATTGATTCACTACATCTATGCTTGCCTTGTCATATTTGTTGTCAATATTCTTTTAGGGTGGACCACCCTGTTTCTAAATACTAGAACCGTAGGCATGAGTGAATAGTATTTCTCTATGTGATCTCTTCCATCATGTGTGGGCAACGAACACTGCATTGTATAGAAAGAAAGTGTCATTTCCAGCTTTTACATAGGTTTCGATCTTTTACATGGAATACAATCTGCCTACTTGCTTTGTGTCGCACTACCAACACTCCACCCTTGAAGCTAAACATTATGCCACTCATAATTCCTTAGTTTATTTGTTCAAATACGAATTTCATCTGATTCTAATGTTCCTACTTTAGTTTTGAAATGTGTGTCTGCCTGTTATAGAGACATAAGGGGTTTGTATTTCTGTGTGTGGTCTGGTCAGCATGGTTGGGGGGTGAACTTTGCATATGCAGGGGTTTATAGTGAGACACTCTTCGAGTTGAATCCGCAATCATTCCATAGATAATCTGACTACTTTTTGTGTTTTCATGAATCTCAGATTCTGAACAGCATCATAATGATTATGAGCTTGCCCGCATGAAAAGAATAAAGCAGAACAATGCCATGACTGTCAAACTTGGCATTAAGGGGCTGAAATCAAGTCTAGATGCAATGCAATGCAAACGCTCTCCACCTACAGATTCATGCTCAGAATATGATCCTAACAGTGATTCTGAGCTAGAGGGAGACCTAAGTCAATGTAGCTCCCTAGTGGAGGAGTCAGAGGAAGATGCCCTCTCTTATTCACCCATCAAGGTGCTTGCTCTAACTTTCCAAGGTTACATTGGTCGCACATATCTTGCAACTGATGCTTTGCATTGCTTCTACTTTGTCGAACTGCCATTAGCTTAGTTTACACATCGTGTATGTGAATACGCCCTGCCTATCCATTTTCAGTACATATTCCATCTGTCATCATACCATATTTATCCATTCAAATGTTGTTCTTGTGTATCAGACGTTCAAAAGGAAGAGGGAGATTGCTGATCATGGAGGAGCACAAGCAAAGTATTTGGAAAAGGTAGTGGCACCTGATAAATCAAATAGCCCATTAGGTGTAGTTGCAATATCACCTGACCCACAAAACACCCCAACTCTAGCAGACTCTAGCCCTACTACACTGGTCATTTCTGATGCCCCAACTCAGCAGACCCCAACTGCAGCAAACAATATGATTATGCCAGTTGACATAGCACCAGCTCTACGATGCAAAAACCCCATTCCAGCAAAGAGTACACCAAATCTAGTTGCCAAATCCCTTTTCGAACCAGAGAGAGCCCCAATTGCAGCAAATAGGACCCCTATTCCATTTCTTCCTAGTTTAGAAGACGAAGCTTATATTGTTGTCAGGAACTTTGTGCGCATCTTTCCTTCATGGAAAGATTATACCGCAGACACAAAACAATTTCCAGTCTTCCTCCACAACTTATGTATAAGTAATGTACTATTGTTATTCAACGTCATTACTGCATATGTTTCTGCTGACAGAAGACACAGGATTTCATTCTTTTAAATAGGCGAGGAGCAAACTGGATTGTGAAGATGAGCAAGGGTTGGTTGCCCTTTTAAAGCACTCGTTGATGAAGTATCGTTCCTACCTGAGGCAAGCACACTTCGATGGCAAGCCTCTAAACGAAATTTCTATAAAGTCTCCGGTGCTACATTTATCCGACGGTGACTGGAATAATCTTGTTACACATTGGTCTCGGCTACAGCGTAAGGTACTGTCTATGTTATCACATCACAATTTGAACTACATTTCTGCATTTGCCTTAATGTCTCACTTGTACGAAAACTGTTAGCAGAAGAACATTCGTTCTCAAGGGACCACAGAATCGTGCAACTATACTGCACACTGCATTGCTATTGTGAGTACCTCTTGCGCTGTATGACCATACTTACTTTCATAACTGTTTGATTATGTAGCATCACTGCACATGTTAGCCTCATAATCGTCCATTTGGTGGACATTATAAGATCCGTATGGACTCTTACATAAATTTAAAATCAACCCACTGCTTTTGAAGAGGTTTAGCTCTGCAGTCCTCTTGTAAGGACTAAACATCGTCTATCACTGTACTTACATTAACAGCTACTCCCTCCGTCCCATAATATAAGAACGTTTTGTACAGTTCACTAGTGTTCAAAACACTCTTGTATTATGGGAAGAGGGATTGGTTCATTGTGTAGCATTCTGCATCTTATCTCCCTCGCCCACCATTTACTAAAAAAGATCAGATCTATATTTAATCTTACCAACAAGTAGAATACATAGACAATGCCAGTGCAGAAGTGTAGCCCATTGCTCTTGTCAGTACATTTTGTCCTATAACGCTTGTACTTCGAGGGATTGGTAGTTGATGATGTAGCATCAATCTGCATCTTATCTTCATTATCCTCTATCCCTTCCAGTATTATCATATCTATAACTACTCTCTACAAAATGTAGAGTACATGCAATGCTTATGAAGAAGATTTTGTGCTGAAATTCTTGAGTTATCCTTACCTTGACATGGAGAAGGGCATTATAAAGCCGGTGTTAGCTGTTAATGTAAGTCAGTCCTTCTAAAGCATTTATCTTCAACCGCTGTTTAATTTGCTCATACTCCCTATCGCTTACTGCTGTTTAGTTTGCTGTTTCTACCAAAATGCATGTTCGCAAGAACCGTAAGTTCTAAGTTTTACTTGTAAAACCAAATTCCTTATTCATACCATACAAATTACTCAATACTCCCTATATGTATGCTTGTTTTTCTGCATCTATAATCCAGTGTAGGTGAAGCAGCCCACGTTTGCACCTTGTCATCTCCTGTTTTATCTTACTGATGTGGCTGATGATATGAACAACATGCACTACACATTAACCAAAATAGACACAATGATTTTCTTTGCCCTTCATCTATGCTTGTTATGTTGACATGGTAATCCAATAGTGTGGTGAAGCTCCCCGCATTATGAACAATGCCAAATTATGCTATTGATATTTTGAACTTACTCTTTGTTTTCTAATTTGAAATTGGATGGAATTGACAGCATAGTTATCATCTTTGTTTATACACGTGCAAAACCTATCATCGCTCTGCTTTGTTTCAGGATGATATGCCTGATGGCATGCACAAGTCTGCTGAAGGCTGTGAGAAAAACCCAACATATATTGCAGCAAAGAAGGCAAAACATCTTGAAGATAGTGAGACAACCCCAAAGTCTTGTCTTGATGCAGTGTTCAAGTTACATGAGACTAGCAGTCAGACAAGCTCTCAGAATTCGTTGTCTGAATCAGTTCGACTTCTTCAGTCCCAAGTTCTAGCAGAAAGGCATTCTGCAACTCAACTTCGACTTGAAGTCCTATCTCTAAGAATGATTGCGTAGAACACCAATGAGAACCTCATTGCTAAATAGCTACACCTGGAAGCTATGACCGACATGCTAGGCCGGTCTCACAGCCTTGCTCAGCAGCTTGCGCAGCAGATCCCCCGCAAGGCTAACCTTTCTTGAACTGTCTTGGAAGTGGTCTCGGTTCAGTATTATTTTGTTATGCTGCAATGGTGCCTAGTTTTTGTAATCTGCTTCTTCGTTGCACTTTATGATCACTGGTGGCAAACTTCGATGCCCAGTGGATGTAATATACCTTAAATCCTTTATTGTATAGTGTAGGTTTATTCTTAGTTACTATGCCATAATTTCCTTATTGTATAGAGTAGGTTTGTTCTTAATTCCTACTAGTTACTGCCATCATTCGCTATCTGTAAAAAAACAGATGTAGTCGACCGGGCCGAAACATCCGACTCTAACGGGCCTGGTTTTTAGCGGGCCACAATTGGGCCGGCCTGCGTCTTTCTTGGCCCCGAATGATTGGGGCCTTCACACTTTGTGCCAGGCCCACAACTTACACCGGCCTATATTTTAGTTGGGCCTTTTGTGGACCCAGTGCTTAGTTTGGCCTAGGTAGCGTCGGGCCATTAACAGGCCGAATATTGTACTGGCTTGTTACGCCCCAGATGAAACCATGGGCCTTTAGCTGGCCGAAATGCATGTTGGGCCTCAATTTTCACTAGTCGTTGACGGGCCTTTAGTAGGCTGAAATGTAGACCGGGCCTTTTTGGGCCCCGTTAGCTCACGGGCCATTACCGGGCCGAAACATATCTCGGGCCTTAGTTGGCCCACTGATATCATCGGCCTTTAAGAGGCCAAAATCTTAGTACAGACATCAATGGGCCGAATTATGCGACAGACCTTTAACATGCCCAAAGTCACGTTGGGCTTAACTGTTGCCACCTTTATCACGGGCCGTCAGTGGGCCCGATGTTCCGTCGGACCATATATGGCCCATGGGCAGCACAGGCCATTCCCAGGCCGAAAGTCACACCGAGCTGAAATGGGCCCATGTCTACATCGGGCCTCTAGCAGGCCGAAAGTCACCAGGATGTAATTAGGCCCAAATATTCGGTGAACAATTAACGGGCCAGATCTAGCTTCGGGCCATAAATGGGCCTTTATTAAGTAGGCCGTTATTGGGCTGGCCCACTAGTACTTGAGTAAGTACTACGGGCCTTTGAGTGGGTCGGCCTTTTTAACCTATATGGGCCTCTGTTGGGCCCAGCCACGTGTCGACGTATCATAGGCATGTATTCTCCAATGGACGGGCAACATCTGGCCCACTTACGAGCTGACAGGTGTTCCCTCCATCCAATCAGAATTTTACACGTGGAAATTTCCCATTGGTCCGGGCTGTTAACGAGTTATTGGATCCAAAACACGACCCGATAGCTTAACGGCGTTCCGTTATGGTGGATGCCATGTGTCGGTCACCCTTGACGAAAGCACTTCTATGACGCGCGATTTATCGTCATGGAAGTGGACACTTCCATGATGATAATTTTGGTAATGTCATGGAACACTTCTACGACAGCACATGTATGACTATCTTGATTCTGTCATAAAATCGTCATGGATGTACATGCATGACAAAAAACGCGATCTACTGTGACAAACACGTATCATCACGAAAGTGTATTTTTTTTGTAGTGTTGAGAGGTTAGAACTCTGGGGTGCGTGCGGAGATCTCAACCTACCCAGCCTGCCTACTCGCGATCCTCACAGCCAAGCATGTCGGGCTCAAAGGAATAGAGAGACACAACCGTTTATCCTGGTTCGGGCGACCTTGCGGTGTAATACCCTACTCCAGCTTTGTGGTGGATTGCCCCGAGGGGCTGAGGATGAACTTGTACCGTGGATGAACAACCTCAGGAGGTGAGGTGTTCTTGAGCTCGGGTGAGCTGGTGTAGGAGGAATGGCTTCGTTCTGTTCGGTTCCCCTTCTATGGTAGTGGCTAAGTCCTATTTATAGTGGCCTTGGTCCTCTTCCCAAATGTTGGCGGGAAGGGATCCCACAACGGCCAGATTTGAAGGGGGGCAAGAAGTACACGCTATCCTGACTAAAGTGGTCTTCGCCTGCAAAAGCCTTTGGTCGTGACGCTGCAGTGGGCACGGCGATGACCTCCGTCCTGCCGTCCTGGCGGTCTTGGTCTTGTTGCACCAGAATGGAAACCTTTGGTTGATTCCTCGTGACTCCACACCTGCTGCTTGCCTCCTTTGCACGAAAGAGGAAACTGGTACTCTGTGCCCGCTGGCGCCCGCCTGGCCTTGGTCGTCATGGCTCACGTCAGCTGAGCCTTGTGAGGTGCACCTTGCATAGAAGTCTCCGCTCCTCGTGAGCCAGCCTGAGGAGGCCGACCCCCTTGGAGGTCTTGGCGTTGCCCGCCTCGTGAGGCTTGGCCCCTCGTGAGGGTCTTGAGTTGTTGATGCTGAAGCTGGGCCGTACCAGGCCGTCGATGGAGCCACGCAGTGGGTCACAGGCAGGCAAGTCTAGGTACCCCCATATCCAGACTGTCGACAGCAGCCCCTGGGCCCAAGGTGCGCTCGGACTTGGCTTCTAGGCGAAGCCAAGGGGCAAGTGCGGAGTGCCGCGGGCCCTAACTGCCTGCGGACTTGAACGATGCGTGGCGATTGATGGGATGTAGGCGTCTTCACTTCCCCACGCTACCTCGGCAACCGTCGACTTGACGGGTCGATGCTGCATGCAGAAGATCATCATTATGCGAGGTCGTGGAGGCCGGCGGTTGGCCTCCCTTCGGCTATAAATGAGGGGAGGGGCAGAACCCCTCTCGCTCATCTCTTCCTCTGTCTTATTGCCGCTCGCCCCTTATCCTTCTCCATCTTGATGTAGCATCCATGGCGCAGCCGCGGAGGTTCTTGGCTGCTGAGAAGGGAAAGGCCCCCAAGGAGGGGTCAGCTTCTCCACCACCCAAGAGAGGCCACGGCCGTCCCCGCAAGCACCCCGGGACCCCGGCGACGGCCCCCAGGGGGCGCGGGCGCACATCTCCAAGGGTCAGCGTCTCCCTTGGTGCTCATTGTGGTACTTCTTCTCGCAGCGGGGGCCACCGGCTCCGGGGCAGCCCCCACGATGAGTGGAGGCGCGTGATACGTCTCCAACGTATCTATAAATTTTGATTGTTCCATGCTATTATATTACCTGTTTTGGATGTTTATGGGCTTTACTTTACACTTTTATATCATTTTTTGGGACTAACCTACTAACCGGAGGCCCGGCCCGAATTGCTATTTTTTTTGCTTATTTCAGTGTTTCCAAGAAAAGGAATATCAAACTGAGTCCAAATGGAATGAAACCTTTGGGAGCGATCTTTTTGGAACAAACGCAATCCAGGAGACTTGGAGTGAACATCAAGAAGCAGCCGAGGCGGCCACAAGGGTGCAGGGCGCGCCCTAGAGGGGTGGGCGCGTCCCCCACCCTTGTGGGCCCCTCGTGGCTCCCCTGACCAACCTCCTTCGCCTATATATATGTGCGTACACTGAAAACATCCAGGAGCACCACGAAACCCTATTTCCACTGCCGCAACCTTATGTACCCATGAGATCCCATCTTGGAGCCTTTTTCGGCGCTCCGCCGGATGGGGAATCGACCACAGAGGGCTTCTACATCAACACCATAGCCTCTCCGATGAGTTGTGAGTAGTTTACCACAGACCTTCGGGTCCATAGTTATTTGCTAGATGGCTTCTTCCCTCTCTTTGAATCTCAATAAAAAGTTCCCCTCGATCTTCTAGGAGATCTATTCGATGTAACTCTTTTTGCGGTGTGTTTATCGAGATCCAATGAATTATGGGTTTATGATCAAGTTTATCTATGAGAAATATTTGAATCTCCTCTGAATTATTTTATGTATGATTGGTTATCTTTGCAAGTCTCTTCGAATTATCACTTTGGTTTGGCCTACTAGATTGATCTTTCTTGCAATGGGAGAAGTCCTTAACTTTGGGTTCAATCTTGCGGTGTCCTTTCCCAGTGACAGCTGGGGCAGCAAGGCACGTATTGTATTGTTGCCATCGAGGATAAAAAGATGGGGTTTATATCATATTGCTTGAGTTTATCCCTCTACATCATGTCATCTAGCTTATTGCGTTCTGTTCTTATGAACTTAATGCTCTAGATGCATGCTGGATATCGGTCGATGTGTGGAGTAATAGTAGTAGATGCAGGCAGGATTCGGTCTATTTGCCGCGGATGTGATGCCTATATACATGATCATGCCTAGATATTCTCATAACTATGCACTTTTCTATCAATTGCTCGACAGTAACTTGTTCACCCACCGTAATACTTTGCTATCTTGAGAGAAGACACTAGTGAAACCTATGGCCCCCTGGTCTATTTTCCGTCATATAAGTTTCCGATCTACTTTATTTTGTAGTCTTTACTTTTCAATCTATATCATAAAAATATGAAAAATATTTATCTTATCTTATTATCTCTATCAGATCTCACTTTCGCAAGTGGACGTGAAGGGATTGACAACCCCTTTATCGCGTTGGTTGCAAGGTTCTTGTTTGTTTGTGTAGGTACGAGGGACTTGTGTCGAGCCTCCTAATGGATTGATACCTTGGTTCTCAAAAACTGAGGGAAATACTTACGCTAATTTGCTGCATCACCCTTTCCTCTTCAGGGGAAAACCAACGCAGTGCTCAAAAGGTAGCAAGAAGGATTTCTGGCGCCGTTGCCGGGGAGGTCTTCGCTCAAGTCAAGACATACCAAGTACCCATCACAAACTCATATCCCTCGCATTACATTATTTTCCATTTGCCTCTCGTTTTCCTCTCCCCCACTTCACCCTTGCTATTTTATTCGCCCTCTCTTTCCCGTTCGCCTCTCTCTTTTGCTTGCCTCTTGTGTGCTTGTGTGTTGGATTGCTTATCAAAATGGCTCAAGATAATACTAAATTGTGTGACTTTTCCAACACCAACAATAATGATTTCCTTAGCACTCCGATTGCTCCTCTTAATGATGCTGAATCTTGTGAAATCAATGCTGCTTTGTTGAATCTTGTTATGAAAGATCAATTCTCTAGCCTTCCTAGTGAAGATGCCGGTACTCATCTAAACAACTTTGTTGATTTGTGTGATATGGAAAATAAGAAAGACATGGATAATGATATTGTTAAATTGAAGTTATTTCCCTTTTGACTTAGAGATCGTGCTAAAACTTGGTTTTTGTCTTTGCCTAAAAATAGTATTGATTCATGGAATAAGTGCAAAGATGCTTTTATCTCTAAGTATTTTCCTCCGCTAAGATCATCTCTCTTAGAAACGCTATTATGAATTTTAAGCAACTAGATCATGAGCATGTTGCCCAATCTTGGGAGAGAATGAAATTAGTGATTCACAATTGCCCTACACATGGTTAGAATTTATGGATGATCATACAAAAATTTTAAGCCGGATTGAATTTTGCTTCTAGAAATCTTTTAGATTCGGCCACGGGAGGCACTTTTATGGAAATCACTTTAGGATAAGCTACTAAACTCCTAGATAATATTATGGTTAATTATTCTCAATGGCACATCGAAAGATCTACTAGTAAAAAAGTTCATGCCATAGAAGAAATTAATGTTTTGAGTGGAAAGATGGATGAACTTATGAAGTTGTTTGCTACTAAGAGTGCTCCTATTGATCCCAATGATATGCCTTTGTCTACTTTGATTGAGAATAATAATGAATCTATGGATGTGAATTTTGTTGGTAGGAATAATTTTGCTAACAATGCTTATAGAGGAAACTTTAATCCTAGGCCGTTTCCTAGTAATTCCTCTAATAATTATGGTAATTCCTACAACAATTCTTATGGAAATTTTAATAAGATGCCCTCTGATTTTGAGATTAGTGTTAAAGAATTTATGAATTCTCAAAAGAATTTCAATGCTTTGCTTGAACAAAAATTGCTTAAGATTGATGAATTGGCTAGGAACGTGGATAGAATTTCTCTTGATGTTGATTCTTTGAAACTTAGATCTATTCCACCTAAGCATGATATCAATGAGTCTCTCAAAGCCATGAGAATTTCCATTAATGAGTGCAAAGAAAGAACCGCTAGGATGCGTGCTAAGAAAGATTGCTTTGTAAGAGTGTGTTCTTCTAGTTTCCATGAAAATAATGATGAAGATCTAAAAGTGATTGATGTGTCTCCTATTAAATCTTTGTTTTGCAATATGAATCTTGATAATGATGGGACTGGAGATGAGTCAACTTTAGTTAAAAGGCGTCCCAATGATTCGGAGTTTTTAGATCTTGATGCTAAATTTGGTAAAAGTGGGATTGGAGAGGTCAAAACTTTACATAGCAATGAACCCACTATTTTGGATTTCAAGGAATTTAATTATGATAATTGTTCTTTAGTAGATTGTATTTCCTTGTTGCAATCCGTGTTGAATTATCCTCATGCTTATAGTCAAAATAAAGCTTTTACTAAACATATTGTTTATGCTTTGATGCAATCTTATGAAGAAAAACTTGAATTGGAAGTTTCTATCCCTAGAAAACTGTATGATGAGTGGGAACCTACTATTAAAATTAAAATTAAAGATCATGAATGCTATGGTTTGTGTGATTTGGGTGCTAGTGTTTCCACGATTCCAAAAACTTTATGTGATGTGCTAGGTTTCCGTGAATTTGATGATTGCTTTTTAAACTTGCACCTTGCGGATTCCACTATTAAGAAATATATGGGAAGGATTAATAATGTTCTTATTGTTGCAAATAGGAATTATTTCCCCGTAGATTTTATTGTTTCTGATATAGATTGCTATTTTACATGTCCTATTATTCTTGGTAGACCTTTCCTTAGAACGATTGGTGCAATTTTGATATGAAGGAAGGAAATATTAGATTCCAATTTCCATTAAGTAAAGGCATGGAACACTTTCCTAGAAAGAAAATCAAATTACCTTATGAATCTATTATGAGAGCCACTTATGAATTGAATACCAAAGATGGCAATACTTAGATCTATTCTCGCTTTTATGCCTAGCTAGGGGCGTTAAACGATAGCGTTTGTTGGGAGGCAACCCAATTTTATTTTTGTTTCTTGCTTTTTGCTCCTGTTTAGTAATAAATAATTCATCTAGCTTCTGTTTAGGTGTGGTTTTATGTTTTAATTAGTGTTTGTGCCAAGTAGAATCTATAGGATCATCTTGGGTGATAGTTAATTTGATCTTGCTGAAAAACAGGAAGTTTTGCACGCACGAGAATAATTTTAATAAATAAAAGAAACATGATTTTTAGTTGATTCTTTCTGCAGTAGATCAAAAGTAAAATTGCCTAGGACTTCCTATTTTTGTAGGAGTTTTAGAGTTCGATAAGTATTTGAAAGTTACAAATTGCTTCACACTATTCTGTTTTTGACAGATTCTGTTTTTCGTGTGTTGTTTGCTTATTTTGATGAATCTATGGCTAGTATCGGGTGGTATGAACCATAGAGAAGTTGTAATACAGTAGGTTTAACACCAATATAAATAAAGAATGAGTTCATTACAGTACCTTAACTGGTGATTTTTCTTTCTTGCACTAACGGAGCTCATGAGATTTCCTGTTGAGTTTTGTGTTGTGAAGTTTTCAAGTTTTGGGTAAAGATTTGATGGATTATGGAATAAGGAGTGGAAAGAGCCTAAGCTTGGGGATGCCCATGGAACCACAAGATAATTCAAGAACAACCAAAAGCCTAAGCTTGGGGATGCCCCGGAAGGCATCCCCTCTTTCGTCTTCATCTATCGGTAACTTTACTTGGAGCTATATTTTTATTCGCCACATGATATGTGTTTTGCTTGGAGCGTCTTGTATGATATGAGTCTTTGCTTTTTAGTTTACCACAATAATATTTGCTGTACACACCTTTTTGGAGAGACACATATGATTCAGAATTTATTAGAATACTCTATGTGCTTCACTTATATCTTTTGAGCTAGACAGTTTTGCACTAGTGCTTCACTTATATCTTTTTAGAGCACGGAGGTGGCTTTATTTTGTAGAAATTATTGATCTCTAATGCTTCACTTATATTATTTTGAGAGTCTTTTAGAACAGCATGGTATTTTCTATGGTTATAAAATTGGTCCTAGAATGATGGGCATCCAAGTTGGGTATAATAAAAACTATCATCGAAAGTGCATTGGATGCTATGATCAATTTGATGCTTGATAATTGTTTTGAGATATAAAGATGGTAATGTTAGAGTCATGCTAGTTGGGTAATTATGAAATTGAGAAATACTTGTGTTAAAGTTGGCAAGTCCCGTAGCATGCACGTATGGTAAAAGTTGTGTAACAAATTGGTTGCATGGGGTGCTCTTTTGATTGCCTTCCTTATGTGTGGAGGTCGGGATCACGCGATGGTTAACTCCTACCAACCCTTCCCCTAGGAGCATGCGTAGTAGTACTTTGCTTCGAGGGCTAATAATCTTTTGCAATAAGTATATGAGTTCTTTATGACTAATGTGAGTCCATGGATTATACGCACTCTCACGCTTCCACCATTGCTAGCCTCTCTTATGCCGCGCAACTTTCGCCGGTATAATACACCCACCATTTACCTTCCTCAAAACAGCTACCATACCTACCTATTATGGCATTTCCATAGCCATTCCGAGATATATTGCCATGCAACTTTCCACCATTCCGTTTATTATGACACACTCCATCATTTTATATTGCTTTTTGCATGATCATGTAGTTGACATCGTATTTGTGGCAAGGCCACCTTCACAATTCTTTCATACATGTCACTCTTGATTCATTGCATATCCCGGTACACCGCCGGAGGCATTCACATAGAGTCGTATCTTGTTCTAGTATTGAGTTGTAATTCTTGAGTTGTAAATCAATAAAAGTGTGATGATCTTCATTATTAGAGCATTGTCCCAAGTGAGGAAAGGATGATGGAGATTATGATTCCCCCACAAGTCGGGATGAGACTCCGGACTTTACAAAAAAATAAAAGAGGCCAAAGAAGCCCAAATAAAAAATAGGCCAAAGAATCCCACCAAAAAATGAGAGAAAAGAGAGAAGGGACAATGTTACTATCCTTTTTCCACACTTGTGCTTCAAAGTAGCACCATGATCTTCATGATAGAGAGTCTCCTATGTTGTCACTTTCATATACTAGTGGGAATTTTTCATTATAGAACTTGGCTTGTATATTCCAATGATGGGCTTCCTCAAAATGCCCTAGGTCTTCGTGAGCAAGCAAGTTGTATGCACACCCACTTAGTTTCTTTTGTTGAGCTTTCATACATTTATAGCTCTAGTGCATCCGTTGCATGGCAATCCCTACTCACTCACATTGATATCTAGTAATGGGCATCTCCATAGCCCGTTAATACGCCTAGTTGATGTGAGACTATCTTGTCCCTTTTTGTCTTCTTCACAACCACCATCCTATTCCACATATAGTGCTATATCCATGGCTTGTGCTCATGTATTGCGTGAGAGTTAAAAAATCTGAAGCGCGTTAAAAAGTATGAACCAATTGCTTGGCTGAAACCGTGATTGTTTATGATGGGAGTATTTTGTGTGATGAAAATGAAGCATAGCCTAACTATATGATTTTGTAGAGATATGTTTTCTTTGGCTATGCTATTTTGATAAGACATGATTACTTGTTAGTATGCTTGAAGTATTACTATTTTTATGTTGATATGAACTTTATCTTGAATCATTTGGATCTGAACATTCATGCCACAATAAAGAAAATTACATTGAGAAATATGCTAGGTAGCATTCCACATCAAAAATTCTGTTTTTATCATTTACCTACTCGAGGACGAGCAAGAACTAAGCTTGGGGATGCTTGATACATCTCCAACGTATCTATAATTTTTGATTGTTCGATGCTATTATATTACCTGTTTTGGATGTTTATGGGCTTTACTTTACACTTTTATATCATTTTTTGGGACTAACCTACTAACCGGAGGCCTAGCCCGAATTGCTGTTTTTTTTGCTTATTTCTGTGTTTCGAAGAAAAGGAATATCAAACGGAGTCCAAACGGAATGAAACCTTCGGGAGCAATCTTTTTGGAACAAACGCAATCCAGGAGACTTGGAGTGGACGTCAAGAAGCAATCGAGGCGGAAACGAGGGTGCAGGGCATGCCCTAGGGTGGTGGGTGCGCCCCCCATCCTCATGGCCCCCTCGTGGCTCCCCTGACCGACCTCCTTCGCCTATATATATCTATGTACCTTGAAAACATCCTGCAGCACCACGAAACCTTATTTTCACCGCCGCAACCTTCTGTACCCGTGAGATCCCATCTTGGAGCCTTTTCCGGCACTCCCCCGGAGGGGGAATCGACCATGGAGGGCTTCTACATCAACACCATAGCCTCTCCGATGAGTTGTGAGTAGTTTACCATAGACCTTCGGGTCCATGTTATTGGCTAGATGGCTTCTTCTCTTTCTTTGAATCTCAATACAAAGTTCTCCTCGATCTTCTTGGAGATCTATTCGATGTAACTCTTTTTGCTGTGTGTTTGTCGAGATCCGACGAATTGTGGGTTTATGATCAAGTTTATCTATGAGAAATATTTGAATCTCCTCTGAATTCTTTTATGTATGATTGGTTATCTTTGCAAGTCTCTTTGAATTATTAGTTTTGTTTGGCCTACTAGATTGATCTTTCTTGCAATGGGAGAAGTGCTTTCCCTGTGACAGTAGGGGCAGCAAGGCACGTATTGCATTGTTGCCATCGAGGATAAAAAGATGGAGTTTATATCATATTGATTGAGTTTATCCCTCTACATCATGTCATATTGCTTAATACGTTACTCTGTTCTTATGAACTTAATACTCTAGATGCATGCTGGATAGCGGTTGATGTGTGGAGTAATAGTAGTAGATGCAGGCAGGAGTCGGTCTACTTGTCACAGATGTGATGCCTATATACATGATCATGCCTAGATATTCTCATAACTATGCACTTTTCTATCAATTGATCGACAGTAATTTGTTCACCCACCGTAGTACTTTTGCTATCTTGAGAGAAGCCACTAGTGAAACCTATGGCCCTCGGGTCTTTTTTCCATCATATAAGTTTCCAATCTACTTTATTTTGCAATCTTTACTTTTCAATCTATATCATAAAAATACCAAAAATATTTATCTTATCTTATTATCTCTATCAGATCTCACTTTCGCAAGTGGCCGTGAAGGGATTGACAACCCCTTTAGTGCGTTGGTTGCGAGGTTCTTGTTTGTTTGTGTAGGTACGAGGGACTTGCACGGAGCCTCCTACTGGATTGATACCTTGGTTCTCAAAAACTGAGGGAAATACTTACGCTACTTTGCTGAATCTCCTCTTGAGATAAGCTGCTAGTGAAACCTATGGCCCCCGGATCTATCTTTTATCATATAAGTTTCCCATCTACTATTTTTTGCATCTTTACTTTCCATTTATATCATAAAAATACCAAAAATATTTATCTTATCTTATTATCTCTATCAGATCTCACTTTCGCAAGTTACCATGAAGGTATTGACAACCCCTTTATCGCGTTGGTTGCGAGGTTCTTGTTTGTTTGTGTAGGTACGAGGGACTTCTGTGGAGCCTCCTACTGGATTGATACCTTGGTTCTAAAAAACTGAGGGAAATACTTACGCTAATTTGCTGCATCACCCTTTCCTCTTCAAGGGAGAACCAACATAGTGCTCAAGAGGTAGCAGCGCGCCATGGTTGCGCGCCCTCCTCGCCCACGCTTCTCCTCACTGGACGTGCTCCCGGAATTTGTGGTGTGGTCGGAGAGGCCTGCCGGCACCTCGCTCCGGCTTCCGCGCTTCTTCTCTAGCGAGCTGCCATCCTCGGGGCTCGACGGCCTCTGGCTTCAGGATGACGGCTGCAGAAGCAGGGCCTCGTGGGTGGGGGCTAAGGTCGCCGGCACGGGCACCGTGGTCCTGACTCGTGGCTGGAAGACGTTCACCCGCACACGAGGCCTGAGCGGGAAGTGTACCCTCCACTTCAAGTACGACGTCCTGGCGACCCTCTTCGTGAGGGTGTTCAGGGAGGACGACCACCGTGTGGGGTGCTGCCCAGAAGACGACAGCGATGACGAGCTCGGCCTTGACGTCGACCGTGCCGGTGACGAGGGTGAGCTTGGCCTTGACGACGTCCATTCCTCCTCCCGTGGCGGCAGCTCTTCCTTGGACGAGAGCTCGAGCAACGGCGGCTATGACCAGCCTCCACACCGTCGAGTTCGGATCGATGGTGGTGGTGGGTCATCTTGCCGCCACGCCCCGGTGAAGCTGGAGGGAATCCCGGCCTGAGCCCGGGGCCGCCGAACTTGGACTCGAGACCTGCCGCAGCCTCGGGCCACTTGAGGGTGAACTGGAGGAGAGCCGGGGGCATCTTGAGGTGCTGCTTGAGGATGCGGCATTGGCGCTGGATCCACGCGACCTTGGGCCACTTTTGTTTGACCTTTCCTTTCTTCAGCAGTTCGAAAAAATAGGGTGCCCCGCTGGGGTGTGTAATGAACTATGGCAGTTATGCCCTTTTGTGCAATGCTTATGATCTTAATGTTGTGCCATGATGTCTGTACTCTGGGTAGGCAAGGGTAGGATAACTTAGCTTGATGTTTTTGCGATGGCTTCCCACCTCACGAGGGCGTGGCCCTTGGCGTCTGGCGAAGCCCCCATTCCTGGTGACTCGGGAGGTGTTGTAGATCCGCTGCAGAGCTGTTTAAAGAAAAAGAAAGCATGTCTAGCACCTCGTTCCTCTTTGCGCGAGCCTCCTGTCATAGGTTAGCTGTGGCTTAATGCACTGCGTCGTGCTGCCCGAGGGGCATGGACATGAGGGGGTGCTGGTGCCCGTGAGCTTGACCGAGGGCTCCTCGCGAGAATAAAGCTGAAGCACTATGACAACGGGGTTCGGCGAGGTGTGGTTGTGCGTGGGCAGACCAACACGCACACACCTGCCTAGCCCCCACGCACGAGTCACGCGAGGAAGAGCGACGGGCAACTGCCACATCTTCCTGGCCCAGGCTAAGAACAAACTGAACGAGAGGAGAGAAAATCCAACTTGGCGAACCACAACACGAAAACACCAACTCCATTAAAGATCACTGAAAGATTGCAAGCAACTTCGGAAAGCAAATGAACAGCCGCGTCCAGCACCTAGTCTAGTCTTCTCACCAGCGCGGAGCTAAGTGCTTCCACTAGGACGTGGGAGGGAGCCCCCGTGAGGCCCCAGGAAGGCTCTCAGGAGACTTCGGGGCGTGTACAGCCCCGCTCATTATTAGTTGAGAGTGTCACGAGCGGATACCTTCACAGGCCGGAGCCTTGCTTCATGTCGCCCGACGAGGACCCCGCCGTGCACCGCCCCCGACCACCGTTGGGGCGTCCGGAAACCAGGACGAGACCAAGGGGCAAGGGGGTGCTGGCGGCACCCTCGGCGACCGTAGGCCCTCTGCCGGGGGAAGGGCTCACCGGCGCCTCCCCCGGCAAGGGACCTACCCTCGAGCAACGTCTTGCTCCGTGTAGCGCGGGGGAGGCCCTAACCCCGGGCTCCCCACATGCCTCTCCCAAGGCCCTTCGCGCTCCTGTGGCTGGGCCGCCGGCCTGGCAACCCTGGCGGTGGCTGCGCCCTGGTTCACCTGCGATCCATGGTTAGCGCAAGTGTGCTCCTGAGGCGTTAGCTGTACCCAGTGGTTGTTGCTGTCGAAGGCATTGGTGGAGCCCTGCAGCGGCTCGCAAAGAGCCTCAGCTTCGTGTACCTCCAGCGTCCAACCTGGAGTGGGGGATCGGCTGGGGCCTTCTCCCGGCGCGTACCTCAGGTCCACTACGATGGGCACGTAGGCTTCTGGGCTGGCCGTGCCTGAGTCGCTGCCTGATTGCCTCGCGCTTCCACCCCTCGCAGTCATCGTCAGGTCCTGGTGGCTGAGGGCTGGTGCCCCAGCGCGGCCCCAAGGGAGGCTGCTCGGAGTCGCCCCACCTCGAGGTGGTATGGTCGAAGCAGTGCGGGCTGCGCCGTGAGGCAGGCCGACACCGAGAGGCTCTTCAGGGGCCATGGGAGGGGCCGCGCGGGTGCGGCGAGGGTGATCATGCGCCCCCGCCAGGGCTTGCAACATGGGCAAGGTGCAGAATGGCGCCGCGCCCCTGCATGCTGCATCCAGCAATTCGGCAACTCGCTCCAGCAAGGCGTCGCGACAGCTTTCCGCCAGCCCGCACCTCAGCAGTTCTCGAGCCACAATGACCGCGGCCCACATGTTCGCCTGCTCCCGGTGGGTGTGTGATGCCATTGCCGTGGCGTAGCTTGAAGACCACGCGACGGCGCGACTACGACGCGGCCCAAGAGGAGGGGGCCGCGGCCCGCGCCTCCCGCGACCGACGGCACCAGGTGGAGCGCGGGACGCAAGCATCACGGAGTGTAGGTCTTCCTCGTCAGCAGGTGCTGTCGAAGAAGCCCGAACAACCCAGTGCTCAACATGGGCTCTCGGGGCGTCGGCCATGGTGTTGGTGGAGTAGCGGTGGATCGATCGACGAAAGAGAAGATCCAATGCACCCCTACATGGCGCGCCAAATGTCAGATTTCAGGTTCCATAAACCCTTGAGAGGTTCGAACTCTGGGGTGGGTGCGGAGATCTCAACCTACCCAGCCTTCCTACTCACGATCCTCACAGCCTAGCGCGTCAGGCTCAAAGGAACAGAGAGACACATTAGTTTATCCTGGTTCGGGCCACCTTGCGGTGTAATACCCTACTCCAGCTTTGTGGTGGATTGCCTCCAGGTGCTGAGGATTAACTTGTACGGTGGATGAACAACCTCAGGAGGTGAGGTATTCTTGAGCTCAGGTGAGCTGGTGTAGGAGGAATGGCTTCACTCCGTTCGGATCCCCTTCTATGGTGGTGGCTAAGTCCTATTTATAGTGGCCTTGGTCTTCTTCCCAAATGTTGGCGGGAAGGGTGTTGGGGAACGCAGTAATTTAAAAAAAAATCCTACGATCATGCAAGATCTATCTCTAGGTGATGCACAACAACAAGAGGGGAGAGTGTTGTCTACATACCCTTGTAGACCGAAAGCGAAAGCGTTATGACAACACGGTTGATGTAGTCTTATTTCTTCACGATCCGACCGATCCTAGCACCAAAGGTACGGCACCTTCGCGATCTGCACACGTTTAGCTTGGTGACGTCCCACGAACTCTAGATCCAGCTGAGCTCAAGGGAGAGTTTCGTTAGCACGACGACATGGTGACGGTGATGATGAAGTTACCGGCATAGGGCTTCACCTAAGCACTACGATGATATGACCGAGGTGTGTAACTGTGGAGGGGGCACCGCACACGGCTAAACAATCAACTTGTGTGTTCTAGGGTGCCCCCTGCCCCCGAATATAAAGGAGCATGGGGGAGGCCGGCCGGCCCTCCTTGGGTGCGCCCCCAAGAGGGGAATCCTACTAGGACACCAAGTCCTAGTAGGTTTCCACCTAAAGGGAGAGAGGGGGAAGGAAGGAGAGGGAGAGGGGGAAGGAAAGGGGGCCGCCGCCCCCCTTCCTTGCCCTATTCGGACTCAAGGGGAGGGGGCGTGTGGCCTGCCCTGGCCGGCCCCTCTCTCTCTCCAGTAGGGCCCATCGAGGCCCATTAGTTCCCCCGAGGGTTTCGGTAACCCTCCAGCACTCTGGTTTTATCCGAAACTTCTCTGAAACACTTCCGGTGTCCGAATATAGTCGTCCAATATTCAAGTTTTATGTCTCGACCATTTCGAGACTCCTCGTCATGTCCGTGATCGCATCCGGGACTCCGAACAATCTTCGGTACATCATATCACATAAACTCATAATACCAATCGTCATCGAACGTTAAGCGTGCGGACCCTACGGGTTCGAGAACTATGTAGACATGACCGAGACACGTCTCCGATAAATAACCAATAGCGGAACCTGGATGCTCATATTGGTTCCTACATATTCTACGAAGATCTTTATCGGTCAAACCGCATAACAACATACGTTGTTCCCTTTGTCATCGGTATGCTATTTGCCTGAGATTCGATCGTCGGTATCTCAATACCTAGTTCAATCTCGTTACCGGCAAGTCTCTTTACTCGTTTCGTAATACTTCATCCCGCAACTAACTCATTAGTCACAATGCTTGCAAGGATTATAGTGATGAGTATTACCGAGAGGGCCCAGAGATACCTCTACGAAACACAGAGTGATAAATCCTAATCTCGATCTATGCCAACCCAACAAACACCTTCGGAGACACCTGTAGAGCACCTTTATAATCTCCCATTTACGTTGTGACGTTTGGTAGCACACAAAGTGTTCTTCTATTATTCGAGAGTTGAATAATCTCATAGTCTGAGGAACTTGTATAAGTCATGAAGAAAGCAGTAGCAATGAAACAGACACGATCATAATGCTAAGCTAACGGATGGGTCATGTCCATCACATCATTCTCCTAATGATGTGATCCCGTTCATCAAATGACAACACATGTCTATGGTTAGGAAACATAACCATCTTTGATTAACGAGCTAGTCAAGTAGAGGCATACTAGGGACTATATGTTTTGTCTATGTATTCACACATACACTAAGTTTCCGGTTAATACAATTCTAGCCTGAATAATAAAAATTTATCATAAATTAGGGAAGTAAATAAAAAATTTATTATTGCCTCTAGGGCATATTTCCTTCAGTCTCCCACTTGCACTAGAGTCACTAATCTAGATTACATAGTAATGATTCTAACACCCATGGAGCTTTGGTATCGATCATGTTTTGCTCGTGGAAGAGGCTTGGTCAACGGGTCTGCAACATTCATATCTGTATGTATCTTGCAAATCTCTATGTCCCCTTCCGACACTTGATGACGGATGGAATTGAAGCGTCTCTTGATGTGCTTGGTTCTCTTGTGAAATCTGGATTCCTTTGCCAAGGCAATTGCACCAGTATTGTCACAAAAGCTTTTCATTGGTCCCGATGCACTAGGTATGACACCTAGATTGGATATGAACTCCTTCATCCAAACTCCTTCATTTGCTGCTTTTGAAGCAGCAATGTACTCCGCTTCACACGTAGACCCCGCCATGATGCTCTGCTTGGAATTGCACCAACTGACAGCTCCCCCATTCAATAAAAATACGTATCCGGTTTGAGACTTAGAGTCATCCGGATCAGTGTCAAAGCTTGCATCGACGTAACCGTTTACGATGAGCTCTTTTTCACCTCCATAAACAAGAAACATATCCTTAGTCCTTTTCAGGTATTTCAGGATGTTCTTGACCGCTGTCCAATGTTCCACTCCGGGATTACTTTGGTACCTCCCTGCTATGCTTATAGCAAAACATACGTCAGGTCTGGTACACAGCATTACATACATGATAGAACCTATGGCTGAAGCATAGGGAATGACTTTCATTTTCTCTCTATCTTTTGCAGTGGTCAGGCATTGAGTTTGACTCAACTTCACACCTTGTAATATAGGCAAGAACCCTTTCTTTGACTGATCCATTTTGAACTTCTTCAAAACTTTATCAAGGTATGTGCTTTGTGAAAGTCCAATGAAGCGTCTTGATCTATCTCTATAGATCTTGATGCCCAATATGTAAGCAGCTTCTCCGAGGTCTTTCATAGAAAAACTCTTATTCAGGTATCCCTTTATGCTATCTAGAAATTCTATATCATTTCCAATCAACAATATGTCATCTACATATAAGATTAGAAATGCTACAGAGCTCCCACTCACTTTCTTGTAAATACATTTTTTTGAAAAGGGGGGCGCCCCAGCCTCTGCATCAGAGCGATGCATACGGCCATCTTATTAACCAAATAGCAGAAAGTGCGAACAAGGTTCCAAAGTCTCCAGCTGATAAAAGAAAAAGGCAGCTCACACAGAGCTTAAAAAGCTAGATACGCAAACTAGCCAAGAAAAGATGCCACAACCGGCTGGCTAAAAATAGATAGGTAAACTAATTGCCTATCCTATTACATGACCGCTATCCAAACCGGTTGAAGATATCCCGAGCTACCATCTCCCAACGGATAGATCCAGTAACCAAACACTCACTGGCCTCCATCGGAGTGAGTAACGACCACGAACGGATCACTGCCGTAGCTCGGAAAAAACCTGCAAAAAATGAATCCGTGATGTTCTGTTCAAAACCAAATCATTTCTGCAATTCCAGATAGTCCACAACAAAGCGCAAACTCCAACCCGAATATGTCTTGCTAAGTCAGGCTCAACCCCATTAAGCCATGTCCCAAATAAAACATTGGCAGAAGTTGGTGGAGTAATATTAAAAGCAATATGGACCGTCCGCCAAAGAACTTTGGCCAACGGGCAATCAAAGAATAAATGCTTAATCGTCTCATCCCGATCACAGAAACTACACCTAGTAGGTCCTATCCAATTACGCTTTATCAAGTTGTCCTTTGTTAAAATAACTTTGTTTATGGACAAACCCCATAAACACTTTAATTTTTAAAGGAACTTTGACAGCCCAAACATACTTGGACGTTGGAATGGAGTTCGAATTAATAACATCAATATACATTGATTTAACTGTAAATACTCCAGAACTAGTCAACTTCCAGCGTAATCCATCGGGTTGGTGAGAAAGTTGAACCTCCATCAGTCTCCTAACTAGATGGAGCCATTCTTCCCAATGATTGCCCGCTAGCGACCGCCTAAACTGAATATTAAGGGGGATATATTGAAACACCGTTGCCACAAACACATCACGTCGTTGAGCAATCCGATATAAAGACGGATATTGAATGGCTAAAGGTGAGTCGCCAAGCCAAGTATCCTCCCAGAAACATGTACTTGCACCGTTTACAATAACAAATCTCGTCCTATTGAACATTGATTGTTTGACTTTCATTAGTCCTTTCCAAAAAGGCGAATCAGTCGGCCTGACTGTGACCTGGGACAATGTTTTAGTCTGGAGGTACTTGCTACGGAGGATCTGCGCCCACATGGCCTCAGTCCCGGAAGAAAGCTTCCACAACCACTTACTAAGAAGGCATCTGTTCTTAACTTCAAGATTTTCAATACCAAGACCTCCTTGGTCTTTCGGTCGATAGATGATGTCCCATTTAGCAAGCCGGTATTTTCTTTTAAGATCATCACCCAGCCAAAAGAAGCGTGACCGATAGAAGTCCAGTCTTTTCCTAACACCAACTGGGACCTCAAAAAACGATAAGAGGAACATAGGCGTACTCGTGAGCACTGAATTAATCAAAATCAAATGGCCTCCGTATGACATGAGCTTACCCTTCCAGCAGCTCAGTTTTTTCTAAAAACGATCCTCGATGCACTTCCATTCTCTGTTTGTCAGCCTACGATGGTGTATCGGAATACCAAGGTACGAGAAAGGTAGACTCCCCAACTCGCACCCAAACAATTGCCTATAAGACTCCTGGTCGTCTTTGGCTCTACCAAAGTAGAACAACTCGCTCTTATGAAAGTTAATCTTTAACCCGGTCAATTGTTCAAAAAGGCATAACACCAGCTTCATATTTCTCGCCTTGGCCAAGTCATGCTCCATAAAGATGATTGTATCATCTGCATACTGAAAGATGGAAACACCTCCATCAACGAGATGAGGTACCAAACCACCTACTTGACCATTCTCCTTAGCCCTTCCTATCAAAATTGCTAACATATCCACCACAATGTTAAACAAGATAGGGGACATCAGATCTCCTTGTCTGAGGCCTTTATGTGTCTGGAAGTAATGACCTATATCGTCATTCACTTTAATTCCCACACTCCCTTTTTGCGTAAAGGATTCGACCTGTCGGCGCCAGGCTTCATCAAAACCTTTCATACGCAATGCCTGTTGGAGGAATGGCCACTTGACCTTATCGTACGCTTTTTCGAAATCCACCTTAAAAATTACTCCATCTAATTTTTTGGAATGGATTTCATGGAGCATTTCATGAAGAACAACCACCCCTTCAAGGATGTTCCTGTCCGGCATGAAAGCAGTTTGGGATTGTTGCACCACAGAATGCACAATCTGTGTGAGCCTATTGGTCCCGACCTTGGTGAAGATTCTGAAACTAACATTGAGGAGGCATATCGGCCTGAACTGCTCAATTCTCACAGCATCCATTTTCTTAGGGAGCAAAGTGATAGTGCCAAAATTCAAGTGAAATAATTGAAGCTGTCCAGAGAATAGATCATGAAACATAGGTAGTAAATCCCCCTTAATAATGTGCCAGCACTTTTTATAGAACTCAACCGGGAACCCATCCGGTCCGGGAGCCTTATTGTTTTTCATTTGTGCAATAGCATCAAACACCTCCTTTTCTGAGAACGGGGCAACCAGGATATCATTATCAGCAGCAGAAAATTGAGGCACATCCTCAGTCCTGGACTCATCGAGGGACACACAATTATCCTCCGGAGGTCCAAATAACTGTCTATAATACTCGGTAATATAGGTTTTGAGATTATCCTGACCTAAAATCGTACCCTCATCCTGTTCAAGCTGAAAGATCCGCTTCTTTCTGTGCTTACCATTAGCAATGAGGTGAAAGAATTGAGTATTCGCGTCCCCTTGGACCACTTTGCGGACCTTAGCTCGCAAAGCCCACTTCAACTCTTCTTCGCGGAGAAGTTCTTTCAGCCTCTTCTCCGCCTCATTTTTGACCTGGATCTCAGGAGGTAGCAAAATCGTGGATTCGGCTTTTATGTCCAGGGCCTATACAAGAGAAAGGAGCCTATCCTTCTTGATCTTATACACCCCACTGAGGTGCTTAGTCCAACCCTGTAAGAAACTTCTCAAGTGCCTAATCTTATTCTGCCAACGCTCGACCACCGTCCTTCCTCCTACACCCTTAGCCCATTCCCTGGCTATGAGGTCTAAGAACCCCACGCGTTCGAACCAGGCCATCTCAAATGAGAAGGTGTTTTTGTTCCCCAAATGTTTCTGCTCCCCTGAGTTGACGAACAATGGTGTGTGATCGGAAATTCCCCGCGTGAGAGCTTGCACCATAACAAGAGGGAATTTTTGTTCCCACTCCACGCTCGCGAGAACTCGATCAAGCTTTTCATATGTCGGATTTGGCAGAGCATTAGCCCAGGTAAACTTTCTACCAGAAAGCTCTATCTCCCTCAGATCCAAGCTTTCAATAATGGTATTGAACATAAACGACCACCTGCCGTCAAAATTATCATTATTTTTCTCCTCTCTCCTTCTAATGATATTGAAGTCACCCCCGACCAAAATTGGAAGCTGCTCGGACCCACAGATCCGAACAAGGTCCGCCAGAAACTCCGGTTTAAGCTCGGGCTGTGCGGCACCATAAACCGCCACCAAAGCCTAGTTGAACCCATCAACTTTAGACCTAACTCAAAACTTTATCGCGAAGTCTCCCATTACTACACTCCAGACTTCAAGAGAGTCGCATCTCACACCCAGTAAGATACCTCCCGATCTTCCTCGCGGAGGGAGGCAATGCCAGTCGAAATCAATACCAGCCACAAGAGAGGATAGAAACTGCGGCACAAAATTATCTCTACCCGTTTCCGATAGAGCAATAAAATCTAACCGATGTTCGAGAGAGGCCTCAGCAAGAAACCTTCTTTTAGCCAAGTCTTTCAGACCTCTGCTATTCCAAAAGATTCCTTTCATAATTCATCATGGAATTTTTTAGTAGTCCGTATCCTAGCACTCCTACGAACTGCAGAGTCGGGATAAATCTTCCATTTCCACTTACGCTTTGGCTTAGTGGGCTCTGTCGCCCGGTCCTCATAACCGGGCTGACCGGAACTAACAGGTGGAACATCTGAAGGCACATCATCGTCCTCAGACTCCTGATTAGAAGGTGCTAGATCCACACAGATTATCTAGCACTCTAACCCCTAACGCATCAATCTCGTCATCATTCATGGGTTTAACCGCTGCCAGATTACGAATAGTCTCCAGGGCACGCTCTGCCTCCAAATCTAACATATCATTCACCGAATTGGAGATCTCATTATCAGTAGCACCAAGTGAAACTCCTAATTGGTTTGCATTATGAATGATGTCCTCAGGAGAAAAATGCAATAAAGAATTAGATATGTTGACGGACATACCAGAAGATATAGCAGCATCGTGAAGCTTGGCCGCCCTCATAGCGCACCGCTGCTGCATATCATCCACCTCCGGAAGGTCCTGAACGCGAGCACTCATCCGTCTCCCCGTCGAGACCGGGTTCGGGATCCTGCCAAAGGCAACAACCTCCTCTCTAGTAAACAGAGGAGGCGGCTGCGGGCTCCCAAGGCCCTCGGACAAGTGCCCCGCGGGTAGGACAAGAGACGGGATAGCTGGGGCCACCTGCCCACTCCCTCCTCCTGCCCCACCCACCGGCTCAGAGTGAGGCGCCGAAGTCGTAGGAGGCGCGGTCCTCCTGACCGCAGACGAGGAAGGGAGATCTAGGGCCACCTGCCCCAACCCCCCCTCTCCTAGTGCCTCGGGAGATGCGGGTGCCACCACTAGGCCCTAAGGAGGGAGAGCCGAGGCCGCCTGCCTCGGGATCCCACTCCCAGCACTGGGCGACCCCGACGCAACCGGCGTCACCGTCGTCGCATAGTGGGTGGAGAGGTCAAGGCCACCTGCCCTGACCCCCCTCCCCCAAGGTCCACCTCGAACGAAGACGACATCACCGGAGCCACGACAACCGGTGAAGCAAGGGAAATAGAAGCGACCTCCGGCTCCACTTCCCGAGCTGCAGCCCCCTCAAAGTCCAACGAAGGAAGCGTGTGCTCAAACACATCATCAGTCTCCACTCGATCACTCCAAAGTCTGGGAGGCGCAGAAGCAGGCTCAAAAGACCTGAATCGCAATGACATCTTAGGCACCGATGGTGCGGGTGCCGGCTCAACTCCGGTCCCCTCCCCAGGCAACTGAGCATCTGGGCGAGACCCGGTCGACCCCTCTCGAGCGGACTCGGCCGGTGCCCCCTTGGCTCCTGCACCGTCGTCACTCTTGTGCATATCAACATCATCCCCATTAACCTCCTCAACAAACATCTCAGTGTCCTCAAACTCTATATCGAGCGGGAAAACCTCTCCCCTAGATGTCCAGTGGACCACATCAGGCACGAAATCAACATTCAGAACACTGACCAAGATCCGAGCAGCTCCATGAGCACGAGTGAAAGCCATATCCACTCTCTCCGTCTTCCCAACCATGATACCCATACTGGCCACAACTCGAACATCCTGCAAAGGCTTAGATGGGGCCCCAGAAAACCTCAACCAGACCTGCGTAAGCGGCTTTCCTTTAGGCTCCACCTTCGTCCACTCGTGAAACTCCAAAATACACTTAGTACCAGGAACTCTACACAAGCCAAAGCTCAACAGTTTCTGCAGATCCTCCACAGAAGGGAAATCCACCTTGAAGACATTAGCTTCGAGGCTGACCAGCTCCCACTGGAAGTCACCCGGTGCCAACTCCTGAAGCCTCCAGATAATCTGAGCCTCAGTCACCTCGCCCTGGGTTGCTTTCACAATCTCGGTAGTCAAGCACTGTGTCTCCTCTGGAATCTCCCTCGCGACCGGGGACTCGAAAAACAACAGCTCCGCACAATATAGTCCATACATAGTCAGAGCAGGAGCCTGGTCACGCAAAAGTGGGCACTCTCCCGTGCTTCTCCAAAAGTCTGTATAAAACCATATGCTTTGATCACACTATCAAAGCGTTTATTCCAACTCCGAGAGGCTTACACCAGTCCATAAATGGATCGTTGGAGCTTGCACACTTTGTTAGCACCCTTTGGATCGACAAAACCTTCCGGTTGCCTCATATACAACTCTTCTTCCAGAAACCCATTCACGAATGCAGTTTTGACATCCATTTGCCAAATTTCATAATCATAAAATGCAGCAATTGCTAACATGATTCGGACAGACTTAAGCATCGCTACGGGTGAGAAAGTCTCATCGTAGTCAACTCCTTGAACTTGTCAAAAACCTTTCGCAACATCGAGCTTTGTAAATAGTAACATTACCGTCTGCGTCCGTCTTCTTATTAAAGATCCATTAATTTTTTTATGGCTCGCCGATCATCGGGCAAATCCACCAAAGTCCACACTTTGTTCTCATACATGGATCCCATCTCAAATTTCATGGCCTTAAGCCATTTCGCGAAATCTGGGCTCATCATCACTTCCTCATAGTTCATAGGTTCATCATAGTCTAGTAACATGACTTCCAGAACTAGATTACCGTACCACTCTGGTGTGGATCTTACTCTAGAAGACCTATGACGTTCAGTAGTAACTTGATCTAAAGCTTCATGATCATCATCATTAGCTTCCTCGCTAATTGGTGTAGGAATCACTGGAACTGATTTTTGTGATGAACTACTTTCCAATAAGGGAGAAGGTACAGTTACCTCATCAAGTTCTACTTTCCTCCCACTCACTTCTTTCGAGAGAAACTCCTTCTCTAGAAAGGATTGATTCTTAGCAACAAAGATTTTGCCTTCGGATCTGTGATAGAAGGTGTACCAACAGTTTGGAGTTTCCTATGAAGACGCACTTCTCCGATTTGGGTTCGAGCTTATCAGGTTGAAGCTTTTTCACATAAGCATCACAGCCCCAAACTTTAAGAAACGACAACTTTGGTTTCTTGCCAAACCATAGTTCATAAGGCGTTGTCTCAACGGATTTTGATGGTGCCCTATTTAAAGTGAATGCAACCGTCTCTAAAGCATAACCCCAAAACGATAGCGGTAAATCAGTAAGGGACATCATAGATCACACCATATCTATTAAAGTACGGTTACGACGTTCGGACACACCATTTCGCTGTGGTGTTCCAAGTGGCGCTAGTTGTGAAACTATCCCATGTTGTTTCAAATGAAGACCAAACTCGTAACTCAAATATTTTCCTCCACGATCAGATCGTAGAAACTTTATTTTCTTGTTACGATGATTTTCCACTTCACTCTGAAGTTCTTTGAACTTTTCAAATGTTTCAGACTTATGCTTCATTAAGTAGATATAACCATATCTGCTAAAATCATATGTGAAGGTAAGAAAATAACGATACCCACCACGAGCCTCAATACTCATTGGACCGCATAGATCGGTATATATTATTTCCAACAAGTCAGTAGCTCGTTCCATTGTTCCGGAGAACGGAGTTTTAGTCATCTTGCCTATAAGGCACGGTTCGCAAGCACCAAGTGATTCATAATCAAGTGATTCCAAAAGTCCATCAGCATGGAGTTTCTTCATGTGCTTTTACACCGATACGACCCAAACGACAGTGCCACAAATAAGTTGCACTATCATTATTAAACTTCAATCTTTTGGCTTCAACACTATGAATATGTGTATCACTACTATCGAGATTCAATAAAAATAGACCACTTAGCAGGGGTGCATGACCATAAAAGATATTACTCATATAAATAGAACAACCATTATTCTCTGATTTAAATGAATAATCGTCTCACATTAAACAAGATCTAGGTATAATGTTCATGCTCAACGCTGGCACCAAATAACAATTATTCAGGTCTAAAACTAATCCCGAAGGTAGATGTAGAAGTAGCATGCCGACCGCGATCACATTACCTTGGAACCATTTCCCACGCGCATCGTCACCTCGTCCTTAGCTAATCTTCGCATAATCCATAGCCCCTGTTTCGAGTTGCAAATATGAGCAACAGAACTAGTATCAAATACCCAGGCGCTACTGCAAGCATTAGTTAAGTACACATCAATAACATGTATATCAAATATACCTTTCACTTTACCATCCTTCTTATCCGCCAAATACTTGGGGAAGTTCCGCTTCCAATGACCAGTCCCTTTGCAGTAGAAGCACTCAGTTTCAGGCTTAGGTCCAGACTTGGGTTTCTTCTCTTGAGCAACAACCATTTTGTCGTTCTTCTTGAAGTTCCCTTTCTTCCCCTTGCCCTTTTTCTTGAAACTAGTGGTCTTATTGACCATCAACACTTGATGCTCCTTTTTGATTTCTACCTCTGCGGCCTTTAGCATCGCGAAGAGCTCGGGAATAGTCTTGTTCATCCCTTGCATATTATAATTCATCACAAAGCCTTTATAGCTTGGTGGCAGTGATTGAAGAACTATGTCAATGACACAATCAACTGGAAGATCAACTCCCAGTTGAGTCAAGTGATTATGGCACCCAAACATTCTGAGTATGTGTTCACTGACAAAACTATTCTCCTCCATTTTGCAGCTGTAGAACTTGTTGGAGACTTCATATCTCTCAACTCAGGCATTTGCTTGAAATATTAACTTCAACTCCTGGAACATCTCATATGCTCCATGACGTTCAAAATGTCTTTGAAGTCCCGATTCTAAGCCGTAAAGCATGGCACGCTGAACTATCGAGTAGTCATCAGCTTTGCTCTGCCAGACGTTCTTAATGTCATCAGTAGCATCTACAGCAGGCCTGGCACCCAACGGTGCTTCTAGGACGTAATTCTTCTGTGCAACAATGAGGATAATCCTCAAGTTATAGACCTAGTCCGTGTAGTTGCTGACATCATCTTTGAACTTAGCTTTCTCTAGGAACACATTAAAATTCAAAGGAACGGTAGCATGTGCCATTGATCTACAACAACATAGACATGCAAAATACTATCAGGTACTAAGTTCATGATAAATTAAAGTTCATTTAATCATATTACTTAAGAACTCCCACTTAGATAGACATCCCTCTAATCATCTAAGTGATCACGTGATCCAAATCAACTAAACCATGTCCGATCATCACGTGAGATGGAATAGTTTTCAATGGTGAACATCACTATGTTGATCATATCTACTATATGATTCACGCTCGACCTTTCGGTCTCACTGTTCCGAGGCCATATCTGCATATGCTAGGCTCCTCAAGTTTAACCCGAGTATTCTGCGTGTGCAAATCTGGCTTGCACCCATTGTATGTGAATGTAGAGCCTATCACACCCGATCATCGCGTGGTAAGGGATCATCTTATAGTGCTACTGACGTTCTAAGCAAAATAAGATCCATAAAGGATAAACATCGCATGCAATCAAAATATGTGACATGATATGGCCATCATCATCTTGTGCTCATGATCTCCCTCACCGAAGCATCGTCATAATCTCCAATGTTACCGGTGCGACACCTCGATCTCCATCATAGCATCGTTGTCATCTCACCAACTATTGTTACTACGACTATTGCTACCGCTTAGTGATAAGTTAAAAAAATTACATGGCGATTGCATACAATAAAGCAACAACCATATGGCTCCTGCCAGTTGCCGATAACTTTGTTACAAAACATGATCATCTCATACAAAAATTTATATCACATCATGCCTTGACCATATCACATCATAGCAAGCCCTGCAAAAACAAGTTAGACGTCCTCTACTTTGTTGTTGCAAGTTTTACATGGCTGCTACGGGCTTCTAACAAGAACCTTTCTTACCTACACATCAAAACCACGATGATTTTTCATCAAGTGTGCTGTTTTAACCTTCAACAAGGACCGAGAGTAGCCACACTCGATTCAACTAAAGTTGGAGAAATAGACACTCACCAGCCACCTACGTGCAAAGCACGTCGGTAGAACCAGTCTCGCGTAAGCGTACGCGTAATGTTGGTCTGAGCCGCTTCATCCAACAATACTGCCGAATCAAAGTATGACATGCTGGTAAGCAGTATGACTATTATCGCCCACAACACTTTGTGATCAACTCGTGCATATAACATCTGCGCATAGACCTGGCTCGGATGTCACTGTTGGGGAACGCAGTAATTTCAAAAAAATTCCTACGATCATGCAAGATCTATCTCTAGGTGATGCATAGCAATGAGAGGGGAGAGTGTTGTCTACATACCCTTGTAGACCGAAAGCGGAAGCGTTATGACAACGCGATTGATGTAGTTGTACGTCTTCATGATCTGACTGATCCTAGCACCGAAGGTACGACACCTCCGCAATATGCACACATTCAGCTCGCTGACGTCCCATGAACTCTAGATCCAACTGAGGTCGAGGGAGAGTTTCGTCAGCACGATGGCGTGGTGATGGTGATGATGAAGTTACCAGTGCAGGGCTTCACCTAAGCACTACGATGATATGACTGAGGTGTGTAACTGTGGAGGAGGGCACCGCACACGGCTAAACAATCAACTTGTGTGTTCTAGGGTGCCCCCCTGCCCCCGTATATAAAGGAGCAAGGGGGAGGCCGGCCAGCCCTCCTTGGGCGCGCCCTCAAGAGGGGAAGACTCAAAGTCCTAGTAGGTTTCCACCTAAAGGGAGAGAGGGGGAAGGAAGGAGAGGGAGAGGGGGAAGGAAAGGGGGGCGCCGCCCCCCTTCCTTGTCCTATTCGGACTCAAGGGGAGGGGTGATACATCTCCAACGTATCTATAATTTTTGATTGTTCCATGCTATTATATTACCTATTTTGGATGTTTATGGGCTTTACTTTACACATTTATATCATTTTTGGGACTAACCTACTAACAGGAGGCCCAACCTGTATTGCTGTTTTTTGTGCCTATTTCCGTGTTTCAAAGAAAAGGAATATCAGACGGAGTCCAAACGGAATGAAACCTTCAGGAGAGTGATTTTTGGAACGAACATGATCCAGAGGACTTGGAGTGGAAGTCAAGCAACCACCGAGGCGACCACGAGGGTGGAGGGCGCCCCCTGCTGGGCGCGCCCCCTGTCTCATGGGCACCTCAGGAGTCCACCGACCTACTTCTTCCTCCTATATATACCCACGTACCCCGAGAACATCAGAAGCGCCCACGAAAACCTAATTCCACCATCGTAACCTTCTGTATCCGCGAGATCCCATCTTGGAGCCTTCGCCGGCGCTTCACCGGAGGGGGAATTGACCACAGAGGGCCTCTACATCATCTCCAAGGCCTCTCCGATGAGTTGTGCGTAGTTTACCACAGACTTTCGGGTCCATAGTTATTAGCTAGATGGCTTCTTCTCTCTCTTTGAATCTCAATATAAAGTTCTCCTTGATCTTCTTGGAGATCTATTCGATGTAACTCTTTTTGCCGTGTGTTTGTCGAGATCTGATGAATTGTGGGTTTATGATCAAGTTTATCTATGAGAAATATTTGAATCTCCTCTAAATTCTTTTATGTGTGATTAAGTTATCTTTGCAAGTCTCTTCGAATTATCAGTTTTGTTTGGCCTACTAGATTGATCTTTCTTGCAATGTGAGAAGTGCTTACCTTTGGGTTCAATCTTGCGGTGTCCTTTCCCAGTGACACCAGGGGAAGCAAGGCACGTAATGTATTGTTGCCATCGACGATAAAAAGATGGGGTTTATATCATATTGCATGAGTTTATCCCTCTACATCATGTCATCTTTCTTAATGTGTTACTCCGTTCTTTATGAACTTAATACTCTAGATGCATGATGGATAGCGGTCGATGTGTGGAGTAATAGTAGTAGATGCAGGCAGGAGTCGGTCTACTTGTCACGGACGTGATGCCTATATACATGATCATGCCTAGATAATCTCATAATTATTTGCTTTTCTATCAATTGCTCGACAGTAATTTGTTCACCCACCGTAATACTTATGCTATCTTGAGAGAAGCCACTGGTGAAACCTATGGCCCCCGGGTCTATCTTTTATCATATAAGCTTTCAATCTACTTTTATTTGCATCTTTACTTTTCCAATCTATATTATAAAATACCAAAAAAATATTTATCTTATCATATTATCTCTATCAGATCTCACTTCTGCAAGTGGCCTTGAAGGGATTGACAACCCCTTTATTGCGTTGGATGCGAGTTCTTGTTTGTTTGTGTACGTGCGTGGGACTTTTGAGGAGCCTCCTACTGGATTGATACATTAGTTCTCAAATACTGAGGGAAATACTTACGCTACTATTGCTGCATCACCCTTTCCTCTTCTAGGAAAAGCAACGCAAGCTCAAGACGTAGCAAGAAGGATTTCTGGCGCCGTTGCCGGGGAGGTCTTCACTCAAGTCAAGACATACCAAGTACCCATCACAAACTCATCTCCCTCGCATTACATTATTTGCCATTTGCCTCTCATTTTCCTCTCCCCCACTTCACCCTTGTCGTTTTATTTGCCCTTCTTCCGTTTGTCTTTTCGTTTACCTTAATGTCTTACTTGGCTCGTTTGCTTGTTTGGTTTGAATAATTGTGTATTTATTACTAAACAAAGAAGCTAATATCTATGGATCCTCATCCGCTTGCTAATCTTTTTAAGAGATCCAATTATGATGAACCAATTTCTAGTGAGTTTTTTGCACTAGATTATCTGTATGAAGTTTTGCTTGAAATTCGTGAATCTGAAAATTGTGATGAAGTACTTTATGAAGTGATTCACGATAGATCTTTGAATAAAAAGCATGATTGCAATGATCTTACTATAAATTCTCTTGATGTAAATTGTGCTAATAATATGGAAAACCCTAAGCTTGGGGATGCTAGTTTTGCTATGTCTACTACTTGTTGCAATAATCATGATTGGGGTGATTCTTCTTATGATCTTGAAAATTTATTTAAGACCCATGATGAATATGAGATTGATAATAGTGTTTGAATTAATATTGAAAGTGGGTTTAGAAGAGTGTCAACTTTAGATCCCACATATTTGGAGAATGTTCAATTTTATGGTATTTTTGATAAAAGTGGGTTTGGAGAGGTCATGACTTTAGTTAATGATAATCCCACTATTTTGGAAGAGTGTCAACTTCGCATGCATGTGGATCATGTTGAGAATATGTTATGTGATAGCTATTTTGTTGAATTTGCCTATGATCCTACATGTAATTATTATGATAGAGGAAAATATGGTTGTAGAAATTTTTATCTTACTAAATTACCTCTCGTCATGTTGAGATTGCTATTGTCTTTTTCTTCTTCCTTGCATATGCTAGTTTTTGTTTGCCTTGCAAATTTGTTTGCTTATAATATGCCTATGCATAGGAAGTATGTTAGACTTAGATGTGTTTGTCACGTGTTTCGTGACACTCTCTTTGTGCTTCAATTCTTATCTTTTATGTGAGCATCATTGTCATCATCATGCCTAGCTAGAAAGGCATTAAAGAAAAGTGCTTGTTGGGAGACAACCCAATATTTTTCCTTGCTGTTATTCAATAAATTTTGCATATACCTTCTGTTTGGATGTGTTTTTATGTTTTAATTAGTGTTTGTGCCAAGTAGAACCTATAGGATAACCTATGGTGATAGTTAATTTGATTCTGCTGAGAAATGGAAACTTTGTGTGCACGAAAATAATTTTAGTAATTCACAGAAACGTGATTTTGCGTTGATTATTTTTGATGTAGATCAATACACAAATTACCCAAAACTTCCTATTTTGGTAGGATTTTTAGAGTTCCAGAAGTATTCAAGAGTTACAGATTGCAACAGACTATTCTGTTTTTGATAGATTCTGTTTTTCGTGTGTTGTTTGCTTATTTTTATGCATCTATGGATAGTATGTAAGGGTATGAACCATAGAGAAGTTCGAATACATTAGGTTTAACACCAATATTAATAAATAATGAGTTCATTATAGTACCTTATGTGGTGGTTTTTATTTCTTGCACTAACAGAGCTTATGAGATTTCTTGTTGAGTTTTGTGTTGTGAAGTTTTCAAGTTTTGGGTAAAGATTTGATGGGTTATGGAATAAGGAGGGGCAAGAGCCTAAGCTTGGGGATGCCCATGGAACCCCAAGATATTCAAGAATAGCCAAAAGCCTAAGCTTGGGGATGCCCCGGAAGGCATCCCCTCTTTCGTCTTTGTTTATCGGTAACTTTACTTGGAGCTATATTATTCCCCACATGATATGTGTTTTGCTTGGAGCGTCTTGTATGATATTAGTCAATGCTTTTTAGTTTACCACAATCATCCTTGCTGTACACACCTTTTGGGAGAAACCCATTGCTACCTGTTGAGCACTGCGTCGGATTTCCCCGAAGAGGAGAGGATGATGCAGCCAAGTAGCATAAGTATTTCCCTCGGTTCTTGAGAACCAAGGTATCAATCCAGTAGGAGACCACGCACAAGTCCCTCGTACCTACACAAAACGATAGCTACTCGCAACCAACGCGATTAGGGGTTGCCAATCCCTTCACGGTCACTTACGATGGTGAGATCCGATAGAGATGATAAATAATATTTTTGGTATTTTTGATAGATAGATGCAAAGTAAAAAGTAAAAGGCAAAGTAAAATCAAAGCAAGTAAATAAAGCGATAGAGATTGATATGATGAGAATAGACCTGACGGCCATAGGTTTCACTAGTGGCTTCTCTCAAGAGCATAAATATTCTACGGTGGGTGAACAAATTACTGTTGAGCAATTGACAGAATTGAGCATAGTTATGAGCATATCTAGGAAATGATCATGTATATAGGCATCACGTCCAAAACAAGTAGATCGAAACGATTCTGCATCTACTACTATTACTCCACTCATCGACCGCTATCCAGCATGCATCTAGAGTATTAAGTAAAAACAGAGTAACGCCTTAAGCAAGATGACATGATGTAGAGGGATAAATTCATGCAATATGATAAAAAACCCATCTTGTTATCCTCGATGGCAACAATACAATACGTGTCTTGCAACCCTTTCTGTCACTGGGTAAGAACACCGCAAGATTGAACCCAAAGCTAAGCACTTCTCCCATTGCAAGAACTACCAATCTAGTTGGCCAAACAAAAAAGGATAATTTGAAGAGACTTGCAAAGATAACTCAATCATACATAAAAGAATTCAGAGAAGAATCAAATATTTTCCATAGATAATACTGGATCATAAACCCACAATTCATCGGTCTCAACAAACACACCAAAAAGAAGATTACATCTAATAGATCTCCACGAGAGAGGGGGAGAACATTGTATTGAGATCCAAAAAGAGAGAAGAAGCCATCTAGCTACTAGCTATGGACCCGAAGGTCTAAAGTAAACTACTCACACTTCATCGGAGGGGCTATGGTGTTGATGTAGAAGCCCTCCGTGGTGGATGCCCCCTCCGGCGGAGCTCCGGAACAGGCCCCAAGATGGGATCTCGTGGATACAGAAGGTTGTGGCGGTGGAATTAGGTTTTTGGCTCTTGTTCTGATCATTTGGGGATACATAGGTATATATAGGAGGAAGGAGTACGTCGGTGGAGCAACAGGGGGCCCACGAGGTAAGGGGGCGCCCCCAGGGGAGGGCGCGCCCCCACCCTCGTGACCGCCTCTTTTGTTCCTTGGAGCAGGGTCCAAGTCTCCTGGATCACGTTCGGTGAGAAAATCACGTTCCCAAAGGTTTCATTCCGTTTGGACTCCGTTTGATATTTCGTTTCTTCGAAACACTGAAATAGGCAAAAAAACAGCAATTCTGGGCTGGGCCTCCTGTTAATAGGTTAGTCCCAAAAATAATATAAAAGTGGGAAATAAAGCCCAATATAGTCCAAAACAGTAGATAAAGTAGCATGGAGCAATCAAAAATTATAGATACGTTGGAGACGTATCAGGCATCCCCAAGCTTAATTCCTGCTCGTCCTCGAGTAGGTAAATGATAAAAAAGAATTTTTGATGCGGAGTGATACTTTGGCATAATTTCAATATAAATCTTCTTAATTGTGATATGAATATTCAGATCCATAAGATTCAAGACAAAAGTTCATATTGACACAAAAATAATAATACTTCAAGCATACTTATCAAAGCAATCATGTCTTCTCAAAATAGCATGGGAAAAGAAAGTTCATCCCTACAAAATCATATAGTTAGGCTATGCTTCATTTTTGTCACACAAAGATGTTCCCAACTTCTATACCCCCGATGACAAGCCAAGCAATTGTTTCATACTCAAAATAATCTCAAACTTTTTCAACCTTCACGCAATACATGAGCGCGAGCCATGGATATAGCACTATGGGTGGAATAGAATATGATGATGGGGATTGTGTGGAGAAGACAAAAAAGGAGAAAGTCTCACATTGACGAGGATAATCAACGGGCTATGGAGATGCCATCAATTGATGTCAACATGAGGAGTAGAGATTGCCATGCAACGGATGCACTAGAGCTATGAATGCTCAACAAAAGAAAACTAGTGGGTGTGCATCCAACTTGCTTGCTCATGAAGACCTAGGGCATTTGAGGAAGCCCATGGTAGGAATATACAAGCCAAGTTCTATAATGAAAAATTCCCACCAGTATAAAAAGACAACTTATGAGACTCACTACACGAGGATCAAGGTGCTACTTTGAAGCACAATATGTGAGACTCACTACATGAGGATCAAGGTGCTACTTTGAAGCACAAGTGTGGAAAAAGAGATAGTAGCATTGTCCTTTCTCTCCTTTTCTCTCATTTTTTTCTTTTTCTCTTTTTTTTTCTTTGGCCTTCTTCCTTTTTTTTCTTTTTGGCCTTTCTCTTTTTTTTTTCCTTTTTTTGTAAAGTCCGAAGTCTCATCCCGACTTGTGGGGGAATCATAGTCTTCATCATCCTTTCCTCACTAGGACAATGATCTAATAATGAAGATCATCACACTTTTGTGGATTTACAACTCAAGAATTACAACTCAAAGCTAGAACAAGATATGACTCTATATGAATGCCTCTGGCGGTGTACCGGGATATGCAATGAATCAAGAGCGACATGTATGAAAATTATGAAGGTGGCCTTGCCACAAATATGATGTCAACTACATGATCATGCAAAGAGCAATATGACAAAAGTAATGTATGTCATGAATATGATGATGGAAGTTGCATGGCAATATATCTCGGAATGGCTATGGAAATGCCATAATAGGTAGGTATGGTGGCTGTTTTGAGGAAGATATAAGGAGGTTTATGTGTGATAGAGCGTATCGTATCACAGGGTTTGGATGCACCGACGAAGTTTGCACCAACTCTCAAGGTGAGAAAGGGCAATGCACGGTACCGAAGAGGCTAGCAAAGGCGGAAATGTGAGAGTGCGTATAATCCAAGTACTCAACATTAGTCAAAAGAACTCATATACTTATTGCAAACATTTAGAAGCCATAAAAAATTCAAGTACTACACGCATGCTCCTAGGGGGATAGATTGGTAGGAAAAGACCATCGCTCGTCCCCGACCGCCACTCATAAGGATGCACAAGCCAGGTACACTTCATGTTTCAAATTTGTTACACAACTTTAACCATACGTGCATGCTACGGGACTAGCAAACTTTAACACAAGCATTTCTCAAATTCACAATCACCCAACTAGCATGACTTTGATATTATTACCTCCATATCTCAAAACAATTATCAGGCATCAAACTTATCTTAGTATTCAATTTACTCAAAAGAAAGTTTCACATATATTGAATACTAAGTATATTAACATTAAGCAAACTACCATGCTATTAATGACTCTCAAAATATTCTAAGTGAAGCATGAGAGATCAATAGTTTCTTTAAAACAAATCCACCACCGTGCTCGAAAAAATCTAAGTGAAGCACTAGAGCAAAAATTATCACGCTCAAAAGATATAAGTGAAGCACATAGAGTATTCTATCAAATTCCAATTCATGTATGGATCTCTCAAAAGGTGTGTACATCAAGGATGATTGTGGTAAACTAACAAGCAAAGATGCAAATAATACAAGACGCTCCAAGCAAAACACATATCATGTAGTGAATAAAAATATAGCTCCAAGTAAATTACCGATGGAAGTGGACGAAAGAGGGGATGTCTTCCGGGGCATCCCCAAGCTTTGACTTTTTGGTGTCCTTGGATTATCTTGGGGGTGCCATGGGCATCCCCAAGCTTAGGCTCTTGCCACTCCTTGTTCCATAATCCATCAAAAGAATTCACCCAAAACTTGAAAACTTCACAACACAAAACTCAACAGAAATCTCGTGAGCTCCGTTAGAGAAAGAAAACAAAAGACTACTTCAAGGTACTGTAATGAACTCATTCTTTATTTATATTGGTGTTAAACCTACTGTATTCCAACTTCTCTATGGATTATAAACTAATTTATTAGCCATAGATTCATTAAAATAAGCAAACAACACACGTAAAACAGAATCTGTCAAAAACAGAACAGTCTGTACCAATCTGTAACTAACGCAAAATTATGGAACTCTAAAAATTCTACCAAAATAGGAAGTCCTGGAAAATTTGTTTATTGAAGAGCAGCAAAAAGAATCAACGCAAAAGCCCTTTCCTGTGAATTAACAAAATTATATTCGTGCGCGTAAAGTTTCTATTTTTCAGCAGAATCAAATCAACTATCATCGTAGGTTATCCTATAGGTTCTACTTGGCACAAACACTAATTAAAAGATAAAACCACATCCAAACAGAGTCTAGATGGATTATTTATTCCTAAACAGAAGCAAAAACAAAAAAACAAAATAAAATTGGGTTGCCTCCCAACAAGCGCTATCGTTTAACGCCCCTAGCTAGGCATAAAAGCAAGGATAGATCTAGGTATTGCCATCTTTGGTAGGCAATCCATAAGTGGCTCTCATGATAGATTCATATGGTAATTTTATTTTCTTTCTAGGGAAGTGTCCCATGCCCTTCTTTAAGGGAAATTGGAATCGAATATTCCCTTCCTTCATATCAATAATTGCACCAATCGTTCTAAGGAAAGGTCTACCAAGAATAATAGGACATGAAGGATTGCAATCTATATCAAGAACGGTAAAATCTACGGGCACATAATTCCTATTTGCAACAATAAGAACATCATTAATTCTTCCCATAGGCTTCTTAATAGTGGAATCCGCAAGATGCAAGTTTAGAGAGCAATCATCAAAATCACGGAAATCTAGCAAATCACACAAAGTTTTGGGAATAGTAGAGACACTAGCACCCAAATCACACAAAGCATGAAACTCATAATATTTAATTTTAATTTGAATGGTAGGTTCCCACTCATCATAGAGTTTTCTAGGGATAGAAACTTTCAACTCAAGTTTTTCTTCATAAGATTGCATCAAGGCATCAACAATGTGTTCGGTAAAGGCCTTATTTTGACTATAAGCATGAGGAGAATCTAGCACGGATTGCTACAAGGAAATACAACTAATCAAAGAGCAATTTTCATAATTAAATTGCTTGAGATCCAAAATAGTGGGTTTAGCAACATCTAGGTTTTTATTTCTTTCAATCCCACTTTCATCAATTTCATCATCAAGATCTAGAAACTCCGATTTCTTAAAACGCCTTCTAGGTAAAGGAAGATCATATTTAGTTTCATCAAGATTCATATTGCAAAACAAAGATTTAATGGGGGACACATAAATAACTTTTATATCTTTATCTTGATTTTCATAGGAATTGGAAGAACACGCTTTAATATAGGCATCTTTGGAAGCACGCATCCTAGCGGTTCTTTCCTTGCACTCATCAATGGAAATTCTCATGGCTTTGAGAGACTCATTGATATCATGCTTAGGAGGAATAGATCTAAGCTTTAAAGAATCAATTTCAAGAGAAATTCTATCAACGTTCCTAGCCAAATCATCAACTTTAAGCAATTTCTCTTCAAGCAAAGCATTAAAATTCTATTGTGAATTTATAAACTCTTTAACACTACTCTAAAATTCAGAGGGCATCTTATTAAAAATTCCATAAGAGTTGTTGTAGGAATTTCCATAATTATTAGAAGGATTACTAGGATAAGGCCTAGGATTAAAATTCCCTCTATATGTGTTGTTTCCAAAACTATTCCTACCAACAAAATCCACATCCATAGATTCATTATTATTCTCAAGCAAGGTAGACAAAGGCATATCTTTGGGATCAAGAGGAGTATTTTTAGGAGCAAACATCTTCATAAGTTCATCCATCTTTTCACTCAAAACATTGATTTCTTCTATGGCATGCACTTTTTTACTAGAAAATCTTTTGGTGTGCCATTGATAATAATTAGCCATAATATTATCAAGCAATTTTGTAGCATCTCCTAACGTAATTTCCATAGACGTGCCTCCCGCGGCCGAATCTAAAAGATTTCTAGAAGCAAAATTCAATTCGGCATAAAAATTTTGTATGATCATCCATAAATTCAAACCATGAGTAGGGCAATTGCGAAGCATTAATTTCATTCTTTCCCAAGATTGGGCAACATGCTCATGATCAAGTTGTTTAAAATTCATGATATCGTTCCTAAGAGTGATGATCTTAGCGGGAGGAAAATACTTAGAGATAAAAGCATCTTTGCACTTGTTCCAAGAATCAATACTATTTTTAGGCAAATATGAAAACCAAACTTTAGCACGATCTCTAAGCGAAAATGGAAATAACTTCAACTTGACAATATTGTTATCCGTATCTTTCTTCTTTTGCATATCACACAAATCAACAAAATTGTTTAGATGAGTAGTGGCATCTTCACTAGGGAGGCTAGTGAATTGACCTTTCATAACAAGATTCAACAAAGCGGTATTGATTTCACAAGACTCATCATTATTAAGAGGAGCAATCGGAGTACTAAGGAAATCACTATTACTGGTATTCGAGAAGTCACACAATTTGGTATTATCTTGCGCCATGGCAACAAGTAATCCAACACACAAGCAAACAGAAAGGCAACCGGAAAAAGGCAAACGGGAAAGAGAGGAGGAGATTGGGAAAGAGAGGGCAAATAAAACGGCAAGGGTGAAGTGGGGGAGAGGAAAACGAGAGGCAAATGGCAAATAATGTAATGCGAGAGATAGGGATTGTGATGGGTACTTGGTTTTGTTGACTTGCTTGCGTGAGCCTCCCCGGCAACGGCGCCAGAAATTCTTCTTGCTACCTCTTGAGCACTGCGTTGGATTTCCCCGAAGAGGAGAGGATGATGCAGCAAAGTAGCGTAAGTATTTCCCTCAGTTTTTGAGAACCAAGGTATCAATCCAGTAGGAGACCACGCACAAGTCCCTCGTACCTACACAAAACGATATCTACTCACAACCAACACGATTAGGGGTTGTCAATCCCTTCACGGTCACTTACGAGGGTGAGATCTGATAGAGATGATAAATAATATTTTTGGTATTTTTGATAGATAGATGCAAAGTAAAAGGTAAAAGGCAAAGTAAAAGCAAAGCAAATAAATTAAGCGATAGAGATTGATATGATGAGAATAGACCCGGGGGCCATAGGTTTCACTAGTGGCTTCTCTTAAAAGCATAAATATTCTACGGTGGGTGAACAAATTACTGTTGAGCAATTGACAAAATTGAGCATAGTTATGAGCATATCTAGGCAATGATCATGTATATAAGCATCACGTCCAAAACAAGTAGATCAAAACGATTCTGCATCTACTACTATTACTCCACTCATCGACCGCTATCCAACATGCATCTAGAGTATTAAGTAAAAACAGAGTAACGCCTTAAGCAAGATGACATGATGTAGATGGATAACTTCATGCAATATGATAAAACCCCCCATCTTGTTATCCTCGATGGCAACAATACAATACGTGTCTTGCAACCCTTTCTGTCACTGGTTAAGAACACCCCAAGATTGAACCCAAAGCTAAGCACTTCTCCCATTGCAAGAACTACCAATCTAGTTGGTCAAACAAAAAAGGATAATTCGAAGATACTTGCAAAGATAACTCAATCATACAGAAAAGAATTCAGAGAAGAATCAAATATTTTCCATAGATAATACTGGATCATAAACCCACAATTCATCGGTCTCAACAAACACACCGCAAAAAGAAGATTACATCGAATAGATCTCCACGAGAGAGGGGGAGAACATTGTATTGAGATCCAAAAAGAGAGAAGAAGCCATCTAGCTACTAGCTATGGACCCGAAGGTCTGAAGTAAACTACTCACACTTCATCGGAGGGGCTATGGTGTTGATGTAGAAGCCCTCCGTGGTGGATGCCCCCTCCGGCGGAGCTCCGGAACAGGCCCCAACATGGGATCTCGTGGATACAGAAGGTTGCGGCGGTGGAATTAGGTTTTTGGCTCCTGTTCTGATCGTTTGGGGATACGTAGGTATATATAGGAGGAAGGAGTATGTCGGTGGAGCAACAGGGGGCCCACGAGGTAGGGGGGCGCGCCCAGGGGGAGGGCGTGCCCCCCACCCTCGTGACCACCTCTTTTGTTCCTTGGAGCAGGGTCCAAGTCTCCTGGATCACGTTCAGTGAGAAAATCACGTTCCCGAAGGTTTCATTCCGTTTGGACTCCGTTTGATATTCCGTTTCTTCGAAACACTAAAATAGGCAAAAAACATCAATTCTGGGTTGGGCCTCCGGTTAATAGGTTAGTCCCAAAAATAATATAAAAGTGGGAAATAAAGCCCAATATAGTCCAAAATAGTAAATAAAGTAGCATGGAGCAATCAAAAATTATAGATACGTTGGAGACGTATCACCCATTTGATTGGAATTTATGAGAATACTCTATGTGCTTCACTTATATCTTTTGAGCTAGATAGTTTTTGCTCTAGTGCTTCACTTATATATTTTAGAGCACGGCGGTGGCTTAATTTTGTAGAAATTGTTGATCTCTCATGCTTCACTTATATTATTTTGAGAGTCTCTTAGAACAGCATGGTATTTTCTATGGTTATAAAATTGGTCCTAGAATGATGAGCATCCAAGTTGGGTATAATAAAAATTATCATAAGAAGTGAATTGGATGCTATGATCAATTTTATGCTTGATAATTATTTTGAGATATTAGATGTGGTAATACTAAAGTCATGCTAGTTGGGTGATTATGAATTTAAAGAATACTTGTGTTGAAGTTTGTGATTCCCGTAGCATGCACGTATGGTGAACCGCTTTGTGATGAAGTTGGAGCACAATTTTATTTATTGATTGTCTTCCTTATGAGTGGCGGTCGGGGACGAGCAATGGTCTTTTCCTACCAATCTATCCCCTTAGGAGCATGCGCTTAGTACTTTGTTTTCAATGACTTGTAGATTTTTGTAATAAGTACATGAGTTCTTTAGGACTAACGTTAAGTCCATGGATTATACGCACTCTCACCCTTCCACCATTGCTAGACTCTCTTGTGCCGCGCAGCTTTCGCCGGTACCATACACCCACCATATACCCTCCTCAAAACAGCCACCATACCTACCTATTATGGCATTTCCATAGCCATTCCGAGATATATTGCCATGCAACTTTCCACCGTTCCGTTTATATGACATGCATCATCATTGTCATATTGCTCTTTGCATGATCATGTAGTTGACATCGTATTTGTGGCAAGGCCACCTTCATAATTTTCATACATGTTGCTCTTGATTCATTGCATATCCCGGTACACCGTCGGAGGCATTCGTATAGAGTCATATCTTGTTCTAAGTATTGAGTTGTAATCTTGAGTTGTAAGTAAATAAAAGTGTGATGATCTTCATTATTAGAGCATTGTCCCAGTGAGGAAAGGGTGATGGAGACTATGATTCCCCCACAAGTCAGGATGAGACTTCAGACTTTACAAAAAAAAGAGAAGGGCCAAATAAAAAAAGAGAAAGGCCAAACAAAAAAAAAGAGAAAAAGAGAGAAGGGACAATGCTACTATCCTTTTTACCACACTTGTGCTTCAAAGTAGCACCGTGATCTGCATGATAGAGAGTCTCCTATGTTGTCATTTTCATATACTAGCGGGAATTTATCGTTATAGAACTTGGTTTGTATATTCCAATGATGGGCTTCCTCAAAATGCCCTAGGTCTTCGTGAGCAAGCGAGTTGGATGCACACCCACTTAGTTTCTTTTGTTGAGCTTTCATACGTTTTTCGCTCTAGTGCATCCGTTGCATGGCAATCCCTACTCACTCACATTGATATCTATTAATGGGCATCTCCATAGCCCGTTGATACGCCTAGTTGTTGTGAGACTATCTTCTCCTTTTTTTTCTTCTCCACAACCACCATTCTATTCCACATATAGTGCTATGTCCATGGCTCACGCTCATGTATTGCGTGAAAGTTGAAAAGGTTTTAGATTACTAAAGTATGAAACAATTGCTTGGCTTGTCATCGGGGTTGTGCATGATTAAATACTTTGTGTGATGAAGATAGAGCAACAACCAGACTATATGATTTTGTAGGGATAACTTTCTTTAGCCATGTTATTTTGAGAAGACATGATTGCTTGATTTAGTATGCTTGAAGTATTATTATTTCTTATGTCAATATGAACTTTTATTTTGACTCATTTGGATCTGAACATTCATGCCACAATAAAGAAAAATACATTGAGAATTATGCTAGGTAGCATTCCACATCAAAAATTCTGTTTTTATCATTTACCTACTCGAGGACTAGCAGGAATTAAGCTTGGGGATGCTTGATACGTCTCCAACGTATCTATAATTTTTGATTGTTCCATGCTATTATATTACCCGTTTTGGATGTTTATGGGCTTTACTTTACACATTTATATCATTTTTGGGACTAACCTACTAACCGGAGGCCCAGCCCATATTGCTGTTTTTTTGCCTATTTCAATGTTTCGAAGAAAATTCAAACGGAGTACAAATGGAATGAAATCTTCGGAAGCATGATTTTTGGAACGAACGTGATCCAGAGGACTTGGAGTGGAAGTCAAGCAACCACCAAGGCCGCCACGAGGGTGGAGGGCGCGCCCCCCAACTGGGCGCGCCCCCCCTGTCTCGTGGGCCCCTCGGGAGTCCACCGACCTACTTCTTCCTCCTATATATACCCACGTACCCCGAGAACATCATAAGCGACCACGAAAACCTAATTCCACCGTCGTAACCTTCTGTATCCGCGAGATCCCATCTTGGAGCCTTCGTCGATGCTCCACCGGAGGGGAAATCGACCACGGAGGGCCTCTACATCATCTCCAAGACCTCTCCGATGCGTTGTGAGTAGTTTACCACAGACCTTCGGGTCCATAGTTATTAGCTAGATGACTTCTTCTCTCTCTTTGATTCTCAATACAAAGTTCTCCTTGATCTTCTTGGAGATCTATTCGATGTAACTCTTTTTGCGGTGTGTTTGTCGAGATCCGATGAATTGTGGGTTTATGATCAAGTTTATCTATGAGAAATATTTGAATCTCCTCTGAATTCTTTTATGTGTGATTAAGTTATCTTTTCAAGTCTCTTCGAATTATCTATTTGGTTTGGCCTACTAGATTGATCTTTCTTGCAATGCGAGAAGTGCTTAGCTTTGGGTTCAATCTTGTTGTGTCCTTTCCCAGTGACAGCAGGGGCAGCAAAGCACATATTGTATTGTTGCCATCGAGGATAAAATGATGGGGTTTATATCATATTGCATGAGTTTATCCCTCTACATCATGTCATCTTTCTTAATGCGTTACTCCGTTCTTTATGAACTTAATACTCTAGATGCATGCTGGATAGCGGTCGATGTGTGGAGTAATAGTAGTAGATGCAGGCAGGAGTCGGTCTACTTGTCACGGATGTGATGCCTATATACATGATCAATCCTAGATAATCTCATAATTATTCGCTTTTCTATCAATTGCTCGACAATAATTTGTTCACCCACCGTAATACTTATGCTATCTTGAGAGAAGTCACTAGTGAAACCTATGGCCCCCGGGTCTATCTTTTATCATATAAGCTTTCAATCTACTTTTATTTGCATCTTTAATTTTCCAATCTATATTATAAAATACCAAAAATATATTAACTTATCATATTATCTCTATCAGATCTCACTTTCGCAAGTGGCCTTGAAGGGATTGACAACCCCTTTATCGCGTTGGTTGCGAGTTCTTGTTTGTTTGTGTAGGTGCGTGGGACTTTTGAGGAGCCTCCTACTGGATTGATACCTTGGTTCTCAAAAACTGAGGGAAATACTTACGCTACTATTGCTGCATCACCCTTTCCTCTTCAAGGAAAAACAATGCAAGCTCAAGATGTAGCAAGGGGGCGCGCGGTCTGTCCTGGCCGACCCCTCTCTCTCTCCACTAGGGCCCATCTTGTCCGTGATCACATGCGGGACTCCGAACAATCTTCCAATATATCAATTTTTATGTCTCGACCATTTCGAGACTCCTCGTCATGTCCGTGATCACATGCGGGACTCCGAACAATCTTCGGTACATCATATCACATAAACTCATAATACCAATCGTCATTGAACGTTAAGCCTGCGGACCCTACGGGTTCGAGAACTATGTAGACATGACCGAGACACGTCTCTGGTCAATAACCAATAGCGGAACCTGGATGCTCATATTGGTTCCTACATATTCTACGAAGATCTTTATCGATCAAACCGCATAACAACATACGTTGTCCCTCTGTCACCGTTATGTTACTTTCCAGAGATTCGATCGTCGGTATCTTAATACCTAGTTCAATCTCGTTATCGACAAGTCTCCTTACTCGTTCCATAATACTTCATCCCGCAACTAAATCATTAGTCACAATGCTTGCAAGGCTTATAGTGATGAGTATTATCGAGAGGGCCCGGAGATACCTCTCCGAAACACGGAGTGACAAATCCTAATCTCGATCTATGCCAACATAACAAACACCTTCGGAGACACCTGTAGAGCACCTTTATAATCACCCATTTACGTTGTGACATTTGGTAGCACACAAAGTGTTCTTCCGGAATTCGGGAGTTGAATAATCTCATAGTCTGAGGAACTTGTATAAGTCATGAAGAAAGCAGTAGCAATGAAACAGACACGATCATAATGCTAAGCTAACGGATGGGTCATGTCCATCACATCATTCTCCTAATGATGTGATCCCGTTCATCACATGACAACACATGTCTATGGTTAGGAAACATAACCATCTTTGATTAACGAGCTAGTCAAGTAGAGGCATACTAGGGACTATATGTTTTGTCTATGTATTCACACATGTACTAAATTTCCGGTTAATACAATTCTAGCATGAATAATAAACATTTATCATGAATTAAGGAACTAAATAACAACTTTATTATTGCCTCTAGGGCATATTTCCTTCAAAGGGATCCACAACGACCAGATTTGAAAGGGGGACAAGAAGTACACCCTATCCTGACTAAAGTGGTCTTCGCCTGCAAATGCCTCTGGCCGTGACGCTGCAGTGGGCTCGGCGATGTCCTCCGTCCTGCCATCTTGGCGGTCTTGGTCTTGTTGCACCAGAATGGAAACGTTTGGCTGATTCCTCGGGACTCCATGCCTACTGCTTGCCTCCCTTGCACCAAAGAGGAAACTGGTACTTTGCGCCCGCTGGCGACCGCCTGGCCTTGGTCGTCATGGCTCACATTAGCTGAGCCTCATGAGGTGCACCTTGCATAGAAGTCTCTGCTCCTCGGGAGCCAGCCTGAGGAGGGCGATCCCCTTGGAGGTCTTGGTGTTGCCCGCCTCGCGAGGCTTGGCCCCTCGTGAGGGTATTGAGTTGTTGATGCTGAAGCTGGGCCATACCAGGCCCTCGATGAAGCCACACGGTGGGCTGCAGGCAGGCAAGTCTGGGTACCCCCGTATCCAGATCGCCGACATCAACATAGTTGTACTTTGATGGGATTGGCTCGAGGGCTTCATCATCGAATTGTGGTAGCAGTCTGCGCTTGGGGTAACTCTTTGCTGGTTTCTCAAGGCCGTACTCTTTGACACCTAGGACCTTAGTCCATCTATTGTTGAGCGTGTCCTGCTCGGCTTGAAGCTGATGGTGTTTCTTTTTCAGGCTTTGCACCGTGGTGATGGGTTGTCACTTGAAGCGTTCTTGTTCGAGGGTTTCCTCTGGGACGATGAAATCTTTGTCATCGAGCCTCACATCCTCCTCGGAGGCAGGTAAGTAATTACTGTCCTCCGAGTCCTCGTGATCAGCGTGTCCGGGGCTATACCGTCCCTCCTCCCTCTCGTCTTGTTCGGACGTGGGCTCGACGGGGTGGTCTTCGGTGTTGTCCGGGGTTTCCTTATCTCTGGTGCCGATAGTGCTATCCTTTGCCCGATGCGGTCATGAGCGGCGCTGCTGACGCTGATGCTTTGGTGGTTCGTCGACTCGCTTGTCCTTGACTGGATCTTGAATGCCATCATCATCCTTTTCCTTAGGGTGTCCACCATGTACACAGCGTAGGTAGAAGTGGCAGTCCAACGCCCTGTAATAGGCGGGTTTTGACTTTGCTCGACGTCGACGTCATCGTCCATGCCGTCGATGTCTTCGGAGGCGTAGTCTAGCATGTCCGTTAAATCATCGATAGTGGATATTAAGTGGGTGGTGGATGGGGTGTGAAATTCCCCGATCTCAGCCCCCAGCCTATGCAGGTGTAGTTCGGAGGCGAAGCTTTTGTATTGGCGAGAGATTGTATTAAACCCAGCACTTCATCTAAAAGCGAGAGCTGGATGGGAGTCTGCGGATCAGCGAGGCCGGACACTTGATTGAGTCAGGGGGGCAGACCTCAGTGATTTAGATCCTCTAGAGGCGAGTCCGGCTCTCCGATGACTAGGAGAGTCCCGTTTGATTCCGGGGTTACCAATGGTGCGATTGCATCTGGGTCTCCGGCTGAGAGTTCCATGGTAGGAGAAAGTCCGGCGGGGTTGATCCTCCTGTCGTCGAAAAACCTGATCTGCCCCAGATCCAAGGCCGAGGCAGGTGTGAGTATTGGCCCCTGGACGGGATCTGATAGCGGATCTGAAGGGCCCTCTTTATGAGTGTGGGGAGCAACAGTAGGGGCCGTGAATCCCTCAAAGATTAGATCTCCTCGGATATCAACGACATAGTTCAAGTTCCCAAACCTGATCTAGTAACCAGTGGCGTAGCTGTCGACTTGCTCGAGGCGGCTGATCGAGTCGGCATGTAGCACGAAGCCGCCGAACACAAAGACCTGTCCGGGGAGAAAAGTCTCCCTAGACACAGTATCATTGTTGACGAAGAGGCGCGCCATCAATCCTTTTGTTGACAACACTACGGAGCTCTCAATGAAAGCACCAATGTCGGTGTCAAAACCGGCAGATCTCGGGTAGGGGGGCCCAAGCTGTATGTTTGAGGATCAATGGTAACAATGGACAAAGGGACACAGTGTTTACCCAGGTTCGGGCCCTCTTAAAGGAGGTATTTGATGAATATAGGGGTTACAAGAGTTGATCTACCTTGAGATCATAATGGCTAAACCCTAGCTTGGCTAGCCTATGAGTATTGTTATGATCCTGTCTCCAGTTTATGCCCTTCGGTTTATATAGACACCAGCGGGGCCTAGGGTTGTACAGAGTCAGTTTATGGAGAAAGGAAATAATATATCCGGACACTTAATCTTGTCATTCACGTATACAAGAGTCCTAACCAGACACGGGAGGTGGCCTTCTTCTTTCATCTTTACAGTCCATCAGTCCGGCCCAAACTAGATAGACCGGATGACCGAGGACCCCTTAGTCCAGGACTCCCTCACTCCTGCTTCATCATATTGGAGCATGCAGATGAACCTGTCTCCTATTTGTGGGCTATGCTTCTGATTGCTGCCCCCTAGTACTTCTCTGCTGCGATCCGTCACAATTTTGCTCCAATCTTTGACTATTAAGACTTGCTCACTTCGAGAAATGATGAATGCACTCATGTGCAATGTAGGATATCTTGGCCGTAAGCTAACCATTGTCATGCGACCTTTAGGCTCGATCCAAGGAGGCACAACACTCATCGGGAGTCTCTATTGAAGAACATCGTAGTAACATACTTAGCAATGAAGTTTAGCTTAAAAAATAATGTATGCAAAAGATGCACTAAGGACAAATAGTAAAAACCTTACCATCTTTCCGAAATAGATGTGACCGTAGTTCAATACGCACACTAATGGTCGCATGTTTTGAGTACTAATATTTTGAAGTCCAGGAAAATAACTTCTCTTCACAGTATCAAGATCCTCTAGCCATGAAACATAATGACTTATCTCCTCGCAGTTTAGTTCAACCCCGGGACAGTAGTAGGTGCTGTCTACCAAGCGCCGGACAAGTTTGCTTGAATTGAAATAAGCTGTCAATAGAAATTAGTTGTCAACTATTTTAAAATTAACAATATAAATTACTTAATAAATATGGTTGAGAAACTCACATAATGTAGAACTGCACATCGACCCAGATGTCGATATTACCTTAAATTTCATCTTCCGGACGAATATCAAAGGTGATAAGCATATTAGGCTCAAATGCATAAGCCTTGCATAGTGCTCTCCAATTTTTGCATTCAAAATACAAGTAGGTGTCTGCATTGTATAATTTTACGGCAAAAGTATAACCATGCTCGGTCCTCAGGTGAACTCTCTTTACCTCCATACTTTCCATAGTACTGAAACCAATACAACCCATTAACAGTCGCGTAATGCGCGGACCCTCTCACTGTCCACGTGGCAAGCAGTGCTCGATGAGGATTGATAATGTTTCTCGCATAGAAAAAAACTTAGGCTGTGGACGTGCTCGAGGATTGGGTGACTGAATTTCCATGCAACTTCGTTTCCTTCCCCTACGTCGTTGTCTCCATCACTCTCCCCCGATTCGGCCGCCGACCTCGCCGCTCCTCTATCCCGCCGCCGCCCGCCGCCCTCCCCTCCCTCCCATCACCTTCTCTACGCCGGCAGGGCTTCCACCTGTGGATTGGGGATCTGCACCAGCGATGGGCTCCTCCTTCGCCCAGGGCAGCAGGTCCGCCTTGCAGGGCCGGGGCGGGAGCAGGAGCGGGCCGTGCTTTGACCCGGCTCGTCAGCTCTGGCATGGAGGAGGACCTCTTGTGCGCGGTGGCGGCTGGAGGAGGAGTTGTATTCGCCAGCAACCGCGACAGAATTATCTCAGTAGTCCTTTATTTTTCTCTACACAATTGAATTTTAGTTGCCTGGTGGTCACTGTGTGCGCAATTCTCTTAAATATTTTGTATCACTTATACGTCTATACTTCAAGATAGGTATGGACATTGAGTAATTTCAGCCAACTTGCCATATGGTAATTGCAGGTTGATTCCTCTTCAGATTTTGCTTTAGTATGTTTTTTTACCGATTTCTCGATGATCCCCAGAATCACAAAATCTGGTCATTTCCAGGTTTAGCATAATAGATTCCTCGATCTAGCACTTCTTTTGATATAGGAGGTTATTTTTTTACTAATTGGAGGTTTCAGGCCTCCATGTTAATTCTAAGAGGGCAAAGTCTGTTGCAATATTTGATCTTCAGTCTAACCATGATGAATTTTCAGCCAGGCCCCACTTTCGGTTGATTATGGTGGTGGAATGTTGACAAGCTGTGTCTGTCTACCTATCATTCTCTCAATTGTTCAGTTTAAGAACTTTTGGCAGAAGGCTGGACTTTGGGCATCGGCCAAATCATCCTGAGTACTTCTTGAGTTTTTTCTCTCAGCTGTGGATTATAATTTATTTGGTAAGCTTTGGCACATCTTCTCGCAGCATGCTTGGTCTCTTTGTGGACGGGTTGGAATGCTAGAGTGCTTGACAACTGTTTTTGGTCTGCAGCTCGAATGCTTGCTGAGTTGGCCGAACTCATCACACTCTGGAGCTCGCGTGCTGTCAGAGAGGAAGACACACATACTATGTTGTCTTGGGCAAATTCACTGAGATAGTTGTTGATCACCGAACCTTATTTCTTTCTCTCTTTCTTTTGCCTTTCGCCTTTGTAAAGCATCCTGTTCAGCGGTCTGGTGATAACAGGTCACACTGTTTTATGTGGCACTAATATCACCTTCATGTAATTGACTCCGGTCACCCAGGCTCATGCCTGGTAGAAAGTGATAATACCTTTTTATTCAAAAAAGAAGAGTTTGGATGTGGAGAGCCCGCGGATTTAGAAAATTGGAAGGTCGTTATGGCCTCAAGGAGGCATACTATGGATGTGGTAATTAACTTCCAAAGTTTCAGTTTAGCTTTCTCTCTTTCCAATTTTTTGGAAGCACAATCAAAACTTGAATTGTTACTTGCAATTCTTAAGTCTTACCTATTAAACATGTTTCTGTTTCTTATGCCTAAAAGTAGGTGGATCTAATGTGGTAATTATTGGCCAAATTTCAGAGCTGTCTTTCTTTCTAAAATTTTGAATTGTTAGCTGCGATGCTTAGTTTTTTTGTACTAGTAATCATGTACCTGATACTTATATATTTTCATGCAGCTGCAGAAGACGCATGCGAAGATGTCGAGCATGTGGCTCTGCGCACAAGAGAATGCAGTGAGTCCATATAATCCAATTTCCTTACTCTGTAGACTCCAGGTGCCTCTTGATTCACCTTTTTTACATCCCATAGAAGATAAGGAAAGACATGTTTTTCAGTTTTGATGTGCCATGAACTTAGATTTTTTTACTGGAACTATATAAGGCTTCAAAATTCAGTTATCAGAACACGAATTAATCCTAGATAACATATGTTGTTGGTCTGGCAGCTTACTGCCAGAAAAGTTGTGCTCTCAAGGGGTGCGAGGACTGCTAGGGATGTACAGGTATGACACGTGGAGAGGGTGCTGACAATTGGCAATTCAAACTCTGAAAAACACAAATTCTCACATTATTACAGAACGTGTTGCTAAATCATGATAGTTTATAAGTACGTTACTGAATGTACTGAACCACATGTTAGTAGTGATCGTGAATTGTGGAAACTTGATGATTATTATATATAACCAAATTTTGCTAGCCTGCTTGCCGTAAGTTTGTTTCACCAACAGATAGTTGTATGTATGCACAGGTATGCAGCGCATTGCTCTGTTCCAAAGTGTGTGCCTGTCTAATTTTAATTTGATATTGTGTGTGCGTGCCTGTCTAATTTGCCGTTGTGTGTGATTTGGTCTGTCACTGTGCGGTCCTACTATCCTAAGGATTGCTGCCAAATTTTTTGTTGTTCGTTCAGGTTCTTTCAATGCTGCAGCTGCTTCCTCTTCCTCTGCTTCGAATCGATCTTTCGTAGGTACGAAGCATGATCTTTAAGCTCATGCATGTTCACTATTTTCTGCAGAATTCACGAATAAGTAAAACCTATATGGCGGATCGGACATTCTGTTTCCACTTCTCTACATCATGCTGCCCACCGGGCATGGATATTCACCTCCACCAATTTGATTGATCCTATGTTCTACTTCAGTTTATCAGCTAAGTTTATACACTGTCCTGAAAGGCCTAAGCCCAAATCGCATGTTAATTCCCTGGACAATTTTTTCTTCCAAAATATGTCCTGTTGTATTTAAATGAACAGATCCTTCTAATACAGCACTATACATTGGCAAAGAGATAATATATACTGGTCTCACTCAGATTTTGTTCTTCATGTTCATATATAAGTTCTCTTATTATCTCTTTGTGTACATCTTCAAATAGCAACTTAGTTGGTGGAATTTATGTTCCTGCTTTATGTAGCTAAATAAAAATCAGGAACTATGTTGCAGTGTTTATTCCTTAGCTCTTTTGATTTACAAATAAGTCTACTGTTGTACAATCCTTATAATTGAAGTTGGTTGTTCAAGCAGACACAATGTGCACTGACAGAAGATGGTAGGAACAATGGTCCAAATTCAACTATGTATTTGCCAAAGTTGATTATGCTTAACTCTAGGCATTGCATTACTATATCATGGTGTACTATTCTTTGAAGAATTTGTAGGAGGTACTAGAAAAGCATGACTTGATGAGCGATGCCTTGATTTTAAAAAACAGCCGGAAATAATTTAGTTTAGTAAAATATTGTATAGCCTTCTCGTAGAAGTTTGATACACTTTTTCAAGAAAACGAACTTTGGTTAATCATTAAGCTATAACTTTTCTCATATTTGAACAACAAGGTTATTTGAGTTCTGCTAAAAAAAGTGGCAATGCTAAAAAAAGAGGCTATTTTGTGTAACTTTTGCAAACTTTGTGGAAAGAAGCTAAAAATAACTGATTTCGTTGTCTAGTCCACAGTCCAATGTTAATCTAGAGGGTGGAATCTTTAAACTTCGTTAATGCTTTCTTGTCCGTTTTGATCAAATATATGCCTGATGTGGTTTGTATAAACTTATGGTGGTATAGTTAGTTTTGCTTTTTTTTGGGCAGGATATAATAACATTGTAGGTAGACGGAGACTGAATCATTTCACACTACTTTGATGTCTATCGAGCCAATGGGACAACAAAGGTAGTTCCTTTGCACAATTTGAAGAATGTTATTTCATATTGCATGATATGTCTGACTCCTTTCAGTGGGCCTTCAATTAATTTGAGGCATCCTTTCCTAGGATCTTACCTTGATATTCCTCTATTTTCTCCTATTCGTCCCATGCTTTTTTAAGAACTGAAATAAATATAACGAGTGTTACAAATGTTTGCTGAGGAAAAGCCCTTGCAGAAAAGAAGAACCGGAAGCAGGTTTTCTATCTTCACGAGCAAGTCGGCGTCTGTAAAGCTTTGCTGGAGCCATTCCAGCTCTTTCAGAGCCACAAGGTAATCCGGAAGTGAGTGTATGTTTGATCGAGCACACTCGCTTCTCTCAGAATTCATATATAATCATTAGAAGCTCAGAACCCGTCATGCCAAAAATATGAAGTTGAACTCATTTGCAGGCAAGGAAGCCGAGGAACCAGGACGCCAACGGTGCGGAGCAGTTTGCCATCGAGAGGACTAGGCCAAGATCAACATCTCCCTCGTGCCTCCATCAACACCGTGTCCTGGAGGGTCGTCGCCGTCGCGCCGTCCGCGACGATGAGCAACTGTCGTAGCTTTGTAAGCTGCACGGTTAGAGGGAGGCATCAAGGGCCGGCCACCGCTGCGGGGGCCGACGTGCGTGCAATTTCTATTAATGTATCTTATGTTGCCAAACAACAACATGCTCTTGTCGATGCTATATCGTTGTGGGCGTGGCATTTCAGTTTCTTCCTCAGGTGATGTTCCAATATAATAAGTTCCATCAAGAATTGCATGTATATCTACCTGGCACCGCCCAGATGCCCTCAAGTGGCGCCCCACGGGCGCGCCACAACTACTAGTCTTATCCAAGCCATACATTCTTGCATGGCAGGGGATACACTAGTAGAATTGTAAAAATTAAAATTATAAGTTGAAGCAAAAGAAGAAGAAGTCATGCTAATTACAAAAAAAGACTTGTCGTTGTGACTTACTGTATCCATTTTGAAGGTCTCATCCGGCATGATGCTGAAGCGCCTACCACCAACTAGGTGAGGCCTGTCGCACAGGCCATGCTCGTCTTTGCAGTATTCGCACATAACGAATTCCCTTTCGTCGTCAGACATTTCCTTTGTTCATAGTTGAAACATTAATTGAAAATCGATCGAAGGCAACTACCAGGAAACTCAAAACACAGATCACTATTACTCAATATGCAACGGGTTGACTTTAGGTATGTCAAGTCTTCCTTCCTAAACTATCATCTCATGCATATGGTGGGCACTCCCTCTTTGATATTGCGACCGTCGGTGGTGGTCTTTACTCCTCCTTTCCTTAGTACAATACAAATATCTAGCACAAGGAAAAGAAGGAGAAGCGACCCCCACGACAACAGTTGCATTCTTCTTCTCTCATATATGGTGGAGACTCTCCCTCACTGATTTTTTGATTGTCATGTATGGAGCCCCGACAGACTTAAAGTCAACTCGAAATGTCCTTTAATTATCTTTCTAGCAAATCTGGGGCACTCCAAATTTCCTACACATTCTAGCACAAGTCATGCTTAAATTCACGGGAAAATCCGGCATGACCTTTGCTAAAATAGGACATATCGAGCGCCTGCAATTTGCTGGAACATAAATGAATCAACACTCCGGCAAAACATAGGCCACTCGGAAATGAATCAACACTTCGCACATGAGCATAAACGGGTGCTCATTGCATTTCAATGGTTCAATATTGACAAAAACATTCAAATATATCTTATAACCCGAACATTTCATTTGGTTAAGAAGCATAACTAAATATCCTAGTTCTACTCTATTCAACACCGAGGAGTGGGAAGGAGGAGGTTAACTTCTAGCTCACCGACTCAGGTGTAGAGGAAGTAGAGGTAGCTCGGATGACGATCACTCCAAGGAGACATCACTCTACAAAGCCTGCATATTCCATCGAGTAAAATTTTAATTAGATCATCAAATCTCATATAGCATTCTTTGATGACAAAGTGATAATGACATAAATTCAACTAGTTCTATTAATTCAACTAGTTCAACTAAGCACTTACTAAAAATAAACTAGTTCTATTAATTTTCTTACTCAAAATAAACTAGCTCTATAGTAAAAATTTAATTAGATCATCAAATCTCATATACCTAAATTTTCTTACTAAAAATAAACTATTTCTATTAATTCAACTAAGCACTTACTATAAATTAAAAAATTAATTTTCTTACTAATTCAACTAGTTCTATTAAGCACATACTATAAATAAACTAGTTCTATTAACCACTTCCTAAATAAACTATTTCTATTAAACACTTCCTAAAAACAGCAAAAAAACTACATTATACAAGAACAGTAAAAAACAATTTAGGGTTTAGGAGAGAT